>NW_022200251.1:278698-572898 GCF_009176525.2 Contarinia nasturtii | reverse complement strand
CTCTTGCACAATGAACTTATTGTTCAAAATTAGTTTAATGTACATAATCCACGGATAAATAAATAAATAAAACACACAATAAAAAATAAAAAAATAAAATTAAACATTTTTTTTTAATTATACAAATCAAGAAAAAACCATTTTTTCGGTTTTTCATTGAAACATTTTCTTTTCAATAATATTTTTACAGTGAGTCGTTTAAGTAACTAGAGTAATACTCTAATAGCTAGAGTATTTTGTTAAGTATATTGGAATATATTGGTGGCATAGTCGTATATATTTGTTTATATTCTTCTTGTAAACAACTTCGCAATCTCCCCCTAGATTAAAATTATGCTGAAAAAAATATAATATTACTAGCTTAACCTAACTTTCGCTTTTTAAATGTTGAACGTGGTTGAACGTAACAACTTTAAAATGTCTAGTGGAGACGGGCTTTTTGACATCGGTCTGTTTTTGACGTTTGATGTAAAACAATAACAAATATGATTTGTTATTGTCGCTTCATATTTGTTATTGTTTTACATCAAACGTCAAAAACAGACCGAAGTCAAGACAGACCGATGTCAAAAAGCTTTTATTTGCGCGGCGAATTCACTGCCGTCTTCACTAGACAGTTTAAAGTTATTACGTTCAACCACGTTCAACATTTACAAAGCGAAAGTTAGGTTAATATTTATTAATAACATTTGCTGCATTCATTGAAAGCACAGTATATTTATTCAAAAATGATGCATTTGTTTTCGTGATATGCCCCTAGGTCTACCCCCTAGCTCTATAGGAATTTTTAATATGATCTTCGTCACTCATCCATTGGCTGATGACCTCAAAAAGCCAAAGAAGTTAATGATACCAAAAAATATTTTCACCTAAAAAGAAAATCAACAAAAAATGATAAACATAGTCATATCTATCATATAGCCTCCCATAGTGAGAATTCCTATTTTCGAAAATATGTGACTCAATAGAAATGTTCTATTTCATAACCTTTTATAAAAATTATTATTTTTAAAAAGTTCTGTTTGTACGTGATCAATGAATATAATCATCTATATGACATATTGCATATAATATTTGACATTTTCTTATTTATTTTTTAAAAAATATGAATATTCATAAATGAATGTAAGTATACATTTGTAATTTTGTTTTGTTTTTAAACAATGAATAAAATGCCATTTGAAGTGGTATAGGATCCCTATATAAGATCTAGAAGAAACTACAGCAATTTAATTCAATCGCAAAATTCGTCAATTTCATAGGGTTTTTTCTTTGTTCGTAAAAATGAAGCATATTTTAGAAGTTGTCGTGGTATTTGCTCTGTTTGAGAGCTATGTAAGTATTTTTATTACATACTAAAAAGTGTGATTTATTTTGCAGACTCATTTTATTAGTTTTTGGTTCTCTGTGAAATTAAACCGTTTCCAATTCAAACAGTTAACTTGAATCAATTACTTTAGAAATTTCATCGATTGTTTTACTTTGTGATGAGTTTTAATAAAAATTTAAAATAATCGAATATGAGAAGATGATAAGGTTTTATTAGCAAGAGTGAATCGATCAAATATTTTCGGAAAATATTATTTCCAGCAAATTTTAAATACATTTTTTTCAACTCTTTATATTCAAATAAGCAAGAAAAAAATTCCAAGTGCGCGCACCCGACATTTATATGGAATCGGGTGCGCTCACTTGTGAGGTGCATTTACCAACTCTGATCTCAGCAATGTGCAGCTCTTTTGTTATTGAAATTATAATTTGAAAGCAAAAACGTCAAGTAATTTTAATTTTGCGACGCCAGTTTAAGAAATAGGTCAATTTTAATGGGGCCTGTGTATAATGATATTGATTTTAATCGATAAAAAGGTCTGCAGAAAATAAGTGAATAAAACTGACATTTATTGATTTCCAGATATTAGCTGGTCCAATAGCTGTTCCAGTAGAAATTATGAAGGTCGACATACAACAATTTTTAAAAAATAAAGGCTCAAGTATAACAGGTCAACGTGAGCAAATCATACAGCTTATAACAATAGTTGGCGAAACAAAACATTCGGTCATATGGAAAGGTACTTACATAAATAGCTGATCCTTTAAAAGGTTTAACCGCTCAAAACAATTGTGAATTTGTCTCATGCATTTTAGGCAACTTTAGTGATCGAACTCGTAAGAATATACAAATTGCCATCAAAATAACGATGGATCAAGGATGTTATGATCGGGAAATAGAAATTTACAAAGCATTGAATGCAACGAGTGATCCAAACATCGAACAGTACGGTATTCCAAGAATCTATTATCATGGATCGCTTCTTGAAAAGTATCGTGTCATCGCAATGACTTTGTTCGATGGAACTCTCGAAGATTTGTACAAGAAAAAGGGGAATATTTCACCGGATCTAAGTGTTTTAATTATTTTCAAACAAGCAGTAAGTGTATTTTCATTTAGTTAAAAAAAACTTCATTAAAAACCATTGAAATTTTTACGGAATTCAGGTCAAAATATTGGCACATATACATAATGTTGGAGAAATCTTACATAATGATATTAAGCCTGCGAATATTTTTCTAAAAGACTTGAAAGTATTTATCGGAGGTAAGTAAATATTCATGACTTCGATTACTCGTCATTTCACATAAATTCTGCATTATATTTTCTACTTGAAACAGACTTTGACTATGCCACATTGGACTTTGGCCAGACCATTGGCCATTCGCCAATATTTGCTTCGAAAAACTTCTACAACTCTAAGAATCGATATCCGATGGATGATCTTGAATCATTGTGTTATTCAATGTGGTACGTAACTGGTGTCCCAATGGTTCGAACATTAGAGAATGATGCAGAGTCTGAGGGATGTATGCTATCTAGATGTACAACAAACGCAGCTAAAAAAGAAAGAATGATGGTTAGTATCTCATGTCGAATCGATGGTAATGAAATTAAGTTTAATTGTAATTTCTCTTTTTCAGCAAAAATGCCAACACTATAAGAACAAGAGCGTTAAAAAAGCATTTGAGTTCATTTGCGCCGACCAAGTTATATGTGGAGGAATATGCATAGACTATAATCGAGTTTTAAAGGAATTGGACGATGCCTTAGGCCACGTGGATCATTCAGTGAAATTAAATTGGTTGACGGGAGCTTCAAGTAGTAGACACTAGAAGGTTTAAATGCTTTTTTCAGTATGCGATGTAAATAAGAAATTATTTTAGACAAAGCTAGTGTATAAGATCGAATAAAAAAATTATTGCTGAAAATATGAAAATTAGTCCCCCAATAGTTAACTGGGAACCGAGGTCTGGTGAAGTGGCTTCACATACCTTTTTACGGCAGTAAAGAAATAATATTATAAAAAAAGTGCATGTTTACTGGCATAATTGTCAAAATATAAAATACTTTTGGTCGTAAGTTAGAATCGACTCTTGGTTTTCAACGAAATCTTAGATTTCGATGCAATAAGGTGTACAAACAGTTATAAATTTTGCTCTATTGAATCTTGAGCACATTAATATTCTGTAAATACGGAATGGAAATCACCAATGCATGTTTTCTTTCCAAAAAGCTTTTTTATTATTTTTTTCTATTATTTCACATGATTTCAATATAATTCTGACCACATTTCGAATTAGAGTTAAACAGTTTTCTACAAAATTGTGGAAATATTAATGGTGAATCATATTGGTAATGCTGATTCGGTTTAATCCTTTCATGAATGACAAATTGATGATGATTAGTAAAATATCATATAAATAAATGTACCATCAATTTTTCGTTGTCAGTTAACCTTTCGCATTCTAATCAGATACATCTGAAAAGATGAATTTTACAAAATTTTTGGTTCAAAACATTTTAAATTTTCAAAGTTTTTCACTTTTAATCGGTCGACTCATTCACGATGGAGGATTTAATACAATTCATATGATACACACACGATCATTGGATAATCGTTTAATTTCCGAAATTGTACAAAAATTGCCAATGGGTATTCAGACTTCGAGCGGACACTTCGACCGAAAAAAACGTATGAAAATATCTAAAACCACTAAATGGTGAAAAAAAAAATTAAATAAAATTCTTTTCCAATTGTATGTGGTACTAGTGCAAAACGAACCGACACCCAGCCAATATCAGAACTATTATTCCTTATCACATAATAGTCTTTTGAAGAGCGCAATATTGGCTGTTCACGACACTACGGTTGATAAAACCGAAATTTTTCTATATCCAAATAAATCATGGATTAATTTTGAGATAGGCGAATTCTCACACATTGGGGTTCGGATAGCATTTCAGGAGATTTATTTGATTCGACGTTAAGTTATTATTATCGAAATGCACAACTTCATATCGAAACCGTCATACAGTAGCTATAAGTTCAGACAGCAAGTTGTAAGAAATAAAAATCGAGCTATTTATGAAGATGTGATGCCAAAGTTTTCAGCCATTAATTCAAAAATACGAACGGTGCGCTGAAATGTGTAAGAATTTATTTTACAGGAATCTCTTGGATGATAGTATCCACTTGAGTATTGATATTGTATTCGGATTAAGAAAATTGTCACGTACGTCCGAATTTTGTTGATAATTCTGGATTTATTGTGGTAAAATTATTGTAAATTTATTTCTTTGGTTTTTTTGCATCACCGTGGCTGAAGTAATTTATTTAAGCTTACAACGATTATTTGGAATCGAAGTGGATCATGGCTCGACACCATTTTTGCAAGTGACGGCGATATTTTTTGGCGGTGGATTTGTTGTAATCATGGTTCATAAATCGGTGAAATGTATTACACTATTACAATAGTCAGAAAGGTTCAGTGTACAAAAGCACTAGTTTATTAATTATGGATTTCAACCCGTGTATACGAACTGCACTTAAAAATAAGTGTGCACACTAAAGTTCACACTTATCCAAATACGTTGTATATGTATGTGTATTGGTTGTGCATAAACATACGAACTAACGCACATTCCTCTTTGTATTACTCGCACCAACGAAAACAGTGAGCATATATAATGAATGCAATGTTTACTAGATCACAGTGCTGTTGTATGCTCGCTGTCTTTGGTGCGAAAAATACAAAGAGGAATGTGCGTTAGTTCGTATGTTTATGCACAACCAATACACATACTGTTCAGGTAGAGAGATAAAACACAGGGATTTTTTGTGAGCAATAAAATATGTCTTTATTGATGAGTATCTTTCTTAATACTAAAACTTAAAACTAAACTCCAGCCACGGCTCTGCTGTGCTGCTGATGTTGGTGAGGTATGTGTTTGTATGCATGCGTGTGTATGAATGCTTGTATTTGCGTGTTTGTGAATGCATGCGTGTGCGTGTGTGCGTACTCACCATCTCTAACACATACATATACAACGTATTTGGATAAGTGTGAACTTTAGTGTGCACACTTATTTTTAAGTGCAGTTCGTATACACGGGAAGAAGAATCATTTTGTTAGGGAAATTGAAGAACATAGTATTTGTTATTAAATCAAAATATTCATTAATTTTAAGTCAAAGCCATCATTATGTTGTATGTGACAAAAATTGGTCAATAATTTAACTTAATAAAATAATTCAACTTCATACCCACTATTTTTTGTGCACATATTTTATGTTTAGATCCAGCTCGTGCGGAAATCTTACGGATCTATCCTATCCAAAAACAATGTATGGTTTATTCTAATGACAGGGCACACAAGAAGTTTTTGCGTGAAAATTGCACCCTAACAACATATTTTGAATGAAAACGGTGTATTTTTTTTAATCACACATACGATTCACATCACTTTCTATTGTATTTTGAAAATCTGATCTTATCTGGTGCAAAGTTAGCATGACAAAAAATGTGAATAGCAAAAGAAAAGTTCTTTGAATAATACATTGTAAAATGCGTCATTTGAAATGTTTGCAATTGAATTTTCATGAAATTACACATTACAATTGTATTTATACAATTATATCGCAATTTAAAACCAATTCTTAAGTGAATTTAGTTCAAAGCCGTTGAACCTTTAGCTCAAAACTTTAATGTTTAACTTATTATGGTCCAATTAGGAAATTTTGCTTTTCAAGTTTGTATTTCGTCTTTCAATTTTGTTCGATGAAATGCAAATGGTGATGAATTAATAATAAGGTATAACGAGGTGTATTTTGATTTCTCTTTGTTTCTACTTCAACTTATTTCTGGTAAAACAAACGATTTTTTCTACTAAAACTTTTTAAATGTAATAATAATTTAACCCTTTTGAGATCTATTGTTATCATCTAACTAACACAAAAGTGCGTCCGATAATTGTCGGCAGTTCAAATAATTTCAGCAGAAGTTCATATTATTTTTCACATATTGTGATTATTTCAATGTTCTCCTTGGACGAATATGCTTTGCAAATAAAATAGGATTATCCAGAGTGAACCGGCATAGTTGTTTTATAAGTCATACCAAAAAAACTGATGAATGTAGAATATATTAATAAAAATGCGAAGTATCAAACAAAAGCTTATGTACCGATACGCCAAGTACTTGATGGGTTAACATAAGTGCTTCTCATTAAGTTGTTGTTTTCAAAATATGTCAAAGAGCTCGAAAGCAAAAATAAATTATTATCAATCATAAAAAATTTCATCTATAAGGTTGAATTCGAAATACAATTTTCGAATAGCATAAAAATACTTGGCATTTGCAAAGAACGTACAGTCTTCGAACATTATCCGAACTATTAAAAATGGATTCAACTTCAGTCGTATATGAACAATTGTGGGCATTTCGAGTGTTTGGAATGTTGCCAACAAGTGAATCAAGTTTTATTTATCATGTTTGGGGTTTAATAACATTTTTTGTCGCTGGAATTGTTATTGTTTGTTGTCAACTAATATCGATAATATATGTACAGTCCACTGATGACCTGGTGAAAGAATTACTTTTGTTTTCCACAACAACGTTAGTAGAAGAATGCGAAGCCAGGAGAATTTTAAATATAATTATTTAGTTTTATTTCAGTACGGTTGGCGTGAAAATTGCTTTATTCTATTTTAAACGTCGACACTTGCACAATATTTTGGACATTTTAGCAGAAGCAGATCGATGCGTTGAAAACCATGATGACGCAAAAATAATGCGAACAGTTTATGCTAATTGCCGTCGAATGACCATAATTTATACCTGTATGTACACCGGAGCAATCATGTCGTTATTTTCTGAAGTGATTTTCTTGGAACGATCCGATCAAACGTGGAAATCAACAGCTCCAATCCCAAGCAACTGGGCGCAACAAACACACGTTTATTATGGTGTTTTGATTTTTGAGGCATTTTCAAACAGTCTAAATTGCGCAATTTCATGGACTTTGGATACGTCCAGCTTGAAATTAGTTAGCTTGCTATGTGGCCATATTGAAGTATTGTCTCTGCATTTAAAACAAATTGGAAAATCGGGAAAAATCTCGAAAGATAACTCGAATCACGTGCGCCTGTTGGCATATCTGGACCATTACAAATTACTTAACAAGTTAGTATTGATATGAAATATAAGTTGAACTTATGGTAAAATTGCTTTTTTTTTTACAGATATTCTAATGAAATTAATATGTATTTATCGGCCATATTTTTCATACAAGTTAGTATTTCGACGCTAGTTTTCTGTACAATCGCGTACCAATTTTCTCAGGCACAACAATTGACCGCCGCTCAATTCGCTTTTTTGGTAAAAATCAATTTATTTAACCATAGTCTTTATGCGTTCTTTCGACAGCTCTAAGTAGTATAGGCACAGCTCATACTCGTACTAATACATTACGATGGCACTTTATTTTTAATAATTTTAAATCGATTTAATGGAAATGAAATGGAACAACGTTTTCGAAAGAACGAATTAAATATGTTTGCAAGATTTGAAATTTCTTCAGTGATCACAGTAAAACCATGTGGCAGATGATTAACCGATCCTGGCTATCAAGTACATCGTAAAAAAAATTATTCCAATTTGAGGGAAGTGCCAGGAAAAAAGAATGTGAATCAGATGGCACGATTTTCAATTACATTCCGTCATTCCGTCGTTTTTTCATTGGTTTCATTTACTGAAGGAACCATAGCAAGCGGCACTGTACGGTATGTGTTCACATACACACACATCTTCGCTATACAAACCATTTTCAGAACGTCCTGCTTGCTCTGTTTTGTTCAACATACAAGTGAAACCAATTGGAAATACCACTTCGAAATCGGTTTATATAAGAAATGTTGAACCGCTTTACTTCACTCATTAAACTAAATTGTATCTAAATTATTCAATTACCACTCTACTATCTATAAATAAATTAATTTTTACCAGGTAACCTATGCTGGTGGCATAATAGTGCAAAATTTTATCCCGAGCTATCTCGGAACAAATGTCGTTTTGAAATCTGCATTATTACCAGTGGCAATATTTTCGAGCGAATGGTACCAAATCGAAGAGCCGGAAAAGAAATTTTTGTTGATTTTTATTACAAGATCATTGCGTCCATTTGTTGTACGTGCTGGAAAATTTTTCTTATTAAACACCGACACTTTCATAAAGGTTATCAATGATCCAGAAATAGTTTTGAATTTTTTCTCAAATGGTTAAAATGAGGAGATGTGTGGAGACATTTTCTGCAGGGGAAGGGCAAATGGCAGAAAACTATTCTCGTCCACATGCCCAAGTGTGTCCGTATTTTAACCATTTGGGTGCTCTCAAATAATTTTAATGAAATAAAAAAACTGCTAGTCATTGAAAATAAAATTCATTTTCAGATTATGAAAACAGCTTACTCTCTACTGGCCGTTCTGCAAAAAGCTCAGCCATGATGTTCTGTCTAAAAAAAAGTATGAAACTGAAATATTACTAGACCTATAGGTTCTGATGAGGGTCCAGATCTGGATCACTCGAGTGTACAGATTAACTATTAAAAATTGATTATATGTTTAAATTCGTATTGTCTTAAATTACAACATATTCATATGGTATTTTCAGCTATTTTTTTCAAATTAAAAAAAAGTGGTAATGCAATTCGACACAGAAATTTGTTATAAAAAAAAAATCAGGAGAAAAATATTTATTTGTAATTTGTTTACAAAATCAAAAACAAAGAATTAAAATCATTCAGCCTTTGATAACAGCAATTGGTCTCAGTTTGATCGCTTTTTTACTGATTCCGGCTGCGTGACAGGTATCAACAACATCTGTGACATTTTTATATGATTCAGGTGCTTCTTCCATGACCAATTTTGGTGATGCGACTCGAATAGCGATGCCCATATCTCGCATATTGTCCAATACATCTGTATATTCCAATTTGCGACGCGATTTTGCTCTCGATAATGCTCGACCCTATTGCAGTTTTTTGAAGAAAAACAACATTCGTTAGAATTGTGCAAGTCCAAATCATAAATTCCGTTAACTTACAGCGCCGTGACATGTTGAGCCAAATGTTTCAGTCATTCCATGTTCGGTACCTGTCAAAACGTAACTGCATGTACCCATGGTTCCGCCGACAAGAACCGGTTGACCGGTCAATTGATAGTCGACCGGAATGAGTGGATGATGTGGTGGAAATGCTCTAGTTGAACCCTTGCGATGAACGAGTAACGTTTTTTGAACACCATCAACAATGTGTTCTTCGATTTTGGCTACATTGTGTGAAACATCATAAATGACATGCATATCAAGATCGTCGGGTGTTGTCTTGAATTGTTTGGCGAATGCCTGTCAATAAATTGTCATCAAAATCACGTTTTTCTTCTTATTTTTTTTTACAAAATTAAAACAAACCTGTCGTGTTAAAAATGTCATACTGCTACGATTAACCCAAGCAAAATTTGCCGCGGCTGCCATTGCTTTGAGATAATTTTGACCTTCGGTCGAATTAATTCGGGCACAAGCCAATTGACGATCGTTTGTTTCAATTTTATCGCGTTTCATAGCTTTTTCCATGTCAACTAAAGCGTCGGTGGCGACTTGATGTCCAAAACCTCGGCTTCCCGAATGAATCATTACGCAAACTTGCCCTTTTTCTTCGATGCCCATTTTGCTTGCCGCAAATTTATCGTAAATTTCATCGACCACTTGAATTTCAGCATAGTGATTGCCAGCGCCAAGCGTTCCCAATTGTGGTAAACCACGTTTTTTCGCTCGCATACTTACTTTTGATGGATCTGCATTTAACATTCGTCCATATTCTTCACAATGCTCCTTATCTTCGGCCCAAACATAACCCTCACGCAACGACCAATCCATTCCCATTTCCAAGGCCTCTTCCAAATCGCGTGCATTCATTGGAATAATACCTTTTGAACCAACACCGACCGGGATGTGATCGAATAAACCTTGGGCCAGTTGCTCTTTAACCGGTTGCACATCTTTTTCGAATAAATTTGTTCGCAATAAACGAACGCCACAATTGATATCGAAACCAACGCCACCCGGCGATACAATTGAATTTGGATCATTTATATCGAATGCGGCCATATTTCCAATGGCAAAACCATAACCTGAATGAATATCCGGCAATCCAATTGAACGACCCACAATTCCTGGCAATGCAGCAACATTTGCAATTTGTTTTACACCTGACGATACACAAATCATACACGTAAAAATCAATGCCATTGTTTTTGTTTTCGAAATCAAGACAAACCTGGTAAAAATCCACCATCCATGCCCGGGCGACACGAATTTTTTAGCTCTTCAAACATTAATTGTTCCAAATGTTTGTTGACATAAAATATTCCCTCCACTTTCATGTTCGGTTGAAAGCCCTTCTTAATTCGATAGCTGTAATCATTGATTTTCTCAATATATTTGAGCTCATCTTCATATTGACGAACAACCATTTTTTTACACAATTTTTTGCTTTTTTTGGTTTTTAAAATTCACTACAGTTTGTTGTTTTGGTTTTAATTACAATAATCTAATCGTTTGTTTGGATTCATGCAGTTGCATGTGACTCGTGCTTTAAACACCGCTTTTTTTCTTTCTCTTTTGTTATTTTTTTTTAACAATTGTTCTACTGTGAAACACAATATGCGGCCGGTGTTATTTATAGCGAAATGATGTCTGTCAACTTGTCTGTCAAAAATGTACAATTCAATACTTGTTCGACGTACTTAACAATTCATTCTGTAATGACGTGTTTTTACCTAAATGTTTGGCTTTTTTTTTCAATTTTTTATTGGTTTCAATGATAATCAAGAATTGAAAGTCTACTTGTTTTATTGTATGTCAGTCATGTGAATTAAAAAATTGTAAAATATCAAATGGAATAAATCCACGTATTGGTGGCGCCATCTATCGAACATTATTGACATATCTTTTGATTTAAAGCAATTGCAGATCAATCATAAACCGCTTATAAGGAAAAGAGAAACTTGTTTTAACTAAATCTAATTGCGAACTTTATTAAATATCGATTTCGAACAAACATTTTTAAAACTCAAACAAAATACAACGGATTTCAGTCGTCTTCATTAAATGGACAATGTTTGGCAAAATCTACTTGGACGCAGTATGAGCCGGTCGTTCTGAAAATTAAATAGAGTTTAATTTGAGAGAAAAATATATTTCGAATAAAAATAAGACGAGAAAATGATTTTTTTCTTGATCGAATATTTCATTTCAAACTTTATTAAAAATTGAACTATGCTTACTCTTCAGGTACATCTTGTCCAATGTGCATTAATTTCTGAAATGAAATGGTAAAATGGTTTGTTTTCATACAGATTTGATTTCATTTCAAATGCAAGGGTTTTTATTAATTTGAGGCCGTCAAAAATCGACTTCAAATGATTAAAAGGTGGTCGAACATCAAGTTAAAATCTACTATACAATAGAAGTTCCTTTTTTTTTATTTGACTCAATAGAAAATGTGTGGCGAATCATTAAGAAAAACTTACGATCAGACTAGAGTATTGCATTGGTTTGAATGTATATCTGGTTAGGCCGAATAATGGTGAATTGTTCTTGACGCAACCTTTTGGGCACGCTTTGTATGGGAACAATTTGTGTTTGAATATTGCATTGGCTAAATAACATACACTTAAGAAATGGCTACATCGATTTCGATCTATTGCGAAATAAAAGAAAAGACAATAATAAACACAATGAAATTGCTATTACAAATGCAATCGTTTAAGTTAACACATTATTTTCTGTTGTAACACTGCAATTTTCTATTCAGGTAAATGAGCAAACAAAAAAAAACAAAAACACATATGGCGAAAAAGAAGATAAATGGAAAGATAAAGATGATGATGCATACTTAATCGTAAACCGCGACGGCAAAATGGTTGTAAACTTCCTCCATTAATACATAAGTCCAGCGAACCCGTTAACGATTGTTGTCCCAATGTTCCTGCATTTGTGTGAATAATTTGCACAACATTGGCATCATCTCGCGTCAAACGATAGCCATGCGATGCATGCCGTTCGATTAAAGGTCGCGCAGGGTCCAATCCTATACATTGATGAAAGAATCAAACACCGTTTAAACTCAATCGGAAATAATGATATTATAAATAGTTCTATGGTTACCGATAATTTTATGCTGTTTAGATGTCAAATGATTTGAAACCATGCCGCATATATGAGCACCTACCAAATAAACAAAACATATAGATTGAACGATGCACCATTTCAATTGTTTTCTCAATTACCTAACGAATGTCCGACACATGTCATTTGAGAGTTATCTGAGCCTCTGTAGGTTAAGTATGCGTATACCTAATATCAAAACAGAAATTATTTAGAAACATGACTCTTTTCCGCTACAAGTTTCCAAATCATTACGGGGAGTAGGAATATTTTACAAATTCAACTCAATTACAAATCGACACATCAAGCATTACTTCCAAGTACATTTGCAGTGTATTCTCTGTATTCACAAGATTCACGTGACGATGATACGATGAACAATAAAAAAATGAGTATCAAACAGCTTATAAAAATGGGTCAACAAACAAAAGAAACGTGTTCCACTGCATTTTTTTTTTCATTGGCAATTTCATATGTGTGTAAGATGAAAAAGCGAGATTTCATGGGCCAGTGAAATGGTCTCGTCGCATTGCTAACATATGATTGCGCGCTAAAACGAATTAATCGAACGAACTTCTCTGTCGTTCTCCTTCTCTTCGGTTTTTCATTGATCTAATTTGAAATCATATGCAAATCAAGTTTTGCTTTTTGCAAATGTCAAACTGGGAATTCTCGTAAACATAATTTCATCGTGAACATGTGCAAATAAAGAAATTATCATTTTATAAAATAATGTACAATAATTACTCAAGAACTGAATCAAATGATTTGAACTATAGTTGCGCGATTTGATACGAAATAAGTGTGATCAAAATGTTGAATGACTCACCTGTGCTGTACATTGGGCCACGAGTTTTGTGTTCCCCAAGGCGGAAAAATAGCACGGATAGTACGTTAATTTTTTCCAGTCCACTAAAACCACATTGAACCCTCTCGACAAATATGCTTCACACGCGAAATTTATGTAGGCACCCCGGCACATCAACGGAACCATTTTGATTTTTAGAAAAAAAATTTGTTTGTTTGTTAATATGTTAATATACAATGTATGCATGCACAAAATATTTGATTTATTTAAAAAAAAAAATGAAATAGGAAAAGTAAATGGTGCACAAACATGTTCAGTTGCAAAAGCCAAATAAAAGGTACACGGAGAAAGGCCATGTATTAAACGGACATTGAAAACGAAAACTATTCACGAAATTCAAAAATCAATTACCGTCTTTCAAGTATCGCATATGTTTATCACGGGCTGTGCCATTAAAACCGTGCACAATGAATGCCGTCTCTTCATGCGGCCGGAAATTCACAAATGTCGATGGTTTTCGCACATCCACGTATCTTCCATCGGGAATTTTTCTGCAAAACGAAAGAAAAAATTGAGAGAGAGAGAGAGAGAGATAGCATTAAATTGAGTGTGCAGAAAAAAAAAATGTTGGAATATAAACGTGATGTTGAGTGGATTGAAAAAAAAAATTGTCAACTATTCGGAAGGGAACAGAAGGCGGAAATATCATCGAATGGAAAACAACATTCCGACCGAAAAGAAACCCGTTCACTTTTCCTTCGTGCAGATAAATGTTGGCGTCGTTCATGATAATTTAACTCGCTACAGCGACATTCAGAGATCACATGCAATCCACACGATGTTATCACAGTGATTTAGTAAGTGAGATTTGGTTCAAGATCGGTAATGATCGTTTGTTATGCTTATGACTTTCTTAAATTGATGTTCTTTGCTCAATTTGATATATTGCTCAATAGCATGCTCATTTTGCTGACGTTACGGGCGGTCGAGATAAAGAGCTATACATTTTCGATTTAAATGGAATGAGCCGTGTGGTATGGCGTACAAAGAGCATGTGAATAAAAACAAAAACAAAGTGCAAACGAATCGTTCATTCACATCATAGATGTTGATTTTTAAAACATGCACTCATGCAACGAGTTTAATAAATTGCCCATTAACATGTTGTTGATCGATGTCATAATGAAGATCAATTGAATGATTCTCTTAAAAATCAACTTATACCAATTTTCTCACACTATGCGCCACGAAAAAAATGAAACAAATACAATTCACACATATGCAAGAAATCGTTTGTGCACATGCTAATTAAATTATCGAATAAAAGTGAACGTTTTTTTATTTATTATTTTAGAATTTCAGTTATTTTGTATTGAATTGAAAACGTGTTAAAATGTAATTATAGGTTGTTTATCTGTCGGCGAATATTAAGACGGAGATAGAGAGAGAAAGAAATGAGAAACGATCGTTGTACCGTTATTTCTTCTGCATCAAACATTGGTCTAGCGCAATAACGATATAGATGTTCAAAAGAAACATGTGGCCATTATAAATGTGATGAACATGATGTGCGCATTCACATCTTTATCACACAATCATTTAAGCATCAAAATTCATTTATTCTCTCCGACAACAAATATTTGATGTCAGCTCATTATTATGACTTGAGTCAAGTGCACCGTTTGTTTGCTTGTTACGCCGCGCCCGTGCGCATACATCATTTGCATTATCTCACACTCAATTGGCGATAAAAAAGAAACTGGATAATTTGAAACTAGAAACAAAATCAGTTTTTTTGGCTTTTATGGTGTTTCTTCTTCTTCTTCTTCTTATAAATCATTGTGTACGCCTAATTTGTATTCAGCCATTCAAACAGGTTCAATCATTCAACAAAAGATGCAAATGTGCTTTTTTCCTCTTTCATCGGCTTGCAATTGAATTTCTTTTCGTTTTCATATACTACGCGCCCTGGGTACTTTTACTCGATCTCATTTATCCGTTGCTCTCTCTCTCTCGCGTTACGAATTTGCAAACAAAATGGAATTTAATTTTCTTTCTTCAGATTTTGGATTGTTACTCGCTCAGCCAGCGGTACTGCTGCGTAATTTTGTTTTTACGTTTTTTTTCTTCTTCACTTCAGGCTGCCACTGACGCACATTGTGCATCCATAAGTGTGCATTGGTTAAGAAATGCAATATATACCGATATACAGTCATCAATTGACGGGTAAAATGTTCAACGGTGTATGTGTGTGCCCGAAATCGAAATAAAATGCACATTGTTTTTCTCTTCATTGCCATAAAGTCAATCTATATGAACGCTTTCTTTTACCATTTCAAGCGTGATCACGCGCAAACGAATGGGCGTTCGCGCATATTTCTCCATTGCACTTTCTTCAACTCTGCACCGCACTGAATTTCGTGTCTCATTCCGAATGAGTTTGTTTTCGATAAATGTTTTCAGTTTGTACACCTTGTTGCAACTGTGTAATCGCAACGTTGCAATCAACTTTATAAAATGACTATTATTTGTGTGCCCGTGCAAATAAACTCTTTTAATCGCAATCTCATTATGCGCACAGTCAATTCTCATTCTTCCTACTCGGCATTGACGTATTGAATATATTATTGAATAGAAAACGAAAAATCATTATGCTTCTTTAATCATGATGGGTTTAGTACAAGAGAAGCGCATTAATGTCACACTTTAAACTTACACAATACACGGTCTGTCATCGCTTATTCAATTTCCGTTTATTTTACACGTGGTCCATTGCACTGTTTTCCATCCAACATACGATGGGAAAATCGAACTGTTGCCATGAAATAACTTTCGATCGATGGTGCACGACCATTGTTTTTATTTTTCTTCACTTTTCATAACGAGATGAACTGTGTGCGACTTGTTTCAGCACCACTGCACACTGTCATTAACGGAAGCCGAGCGAAAAAATGTAAACGAACAACAACAAAAAAACCGCAACAAACAACAAACCGTTGGCATTCGCTCGAAAGTGAAAAGTTCAGCACTGGAACATTTTAGAAGAAATTTAAAGAGAGAGAGACAGAGAGAGAGAGAGAGAGAGAGAGAGAGAGAGAGAGAGGGATAGAAATGACAACAACAAAACCGACAGCGTTTGAGTAGAACGATGAAAATAATATAGCAAATTTTACGATGAAGAAAGCACACCACCACCAAAATGCATTGACGTGGAATACAATTTGTCTCAATGCGATCGCGTATACACCGCAACAAGTATTTTAATCGAGAGACGAATAGTATACGCAACAATTGTTCAGGTCGCAATTTGAAATGAAAGCGATTATCATTTGATACTTTGTTATTTAGTACAGTTCCCAGATCATTTATGGTTTTCATTTTCAGTAAAATACTAAATGCTTCGCTTGTCACGGAATGAATGTCATTAAAATTGTATGTCTAGCGATGAAAAGCCACACAATAATTACCCCGACGCGTAATAGCACACAAGCAATACGATCATAACATGTTCGAAGTTCTTCTGTTATGATAAGAGTGTACATTGTGCCGATTCAATCGTAATTTTATCGGAAAATTTGTTTAAATTTGATACATGCAAACGATGATAGGCACGGGTGCGGCAAACATTTAAATTGCAAAATTTAATACGATCGTGAGCGATTTACGTTGAACAAAATAATAGATTTCAGGCAACAACAAAAAAAAAACAAATAATTAACATTTTTTGAAAAATCAACGGTATGTTTTTTGCTCTTGCCCTTCTCTACGTTTAATTCAACACACATCTATGCCGCTTTTAGTACTAAGCGCTAAGCAAAATGATCGAGAGAATTGGTTGTATGCGATCAATCGATCGGCTTTTCGTAATTGCACATAATATTACACAATTTAATACAATTAGATCGACGCCTTGAAAGACCGACTGACATCGACCAAATCCACGCCCTTTCCAATAGGAAATGAAGCACACGAAACGATTATAATCCACTAAACCGTTTTTCAAAGCGAATTCATCACAAGTAATACCGATTGCATTCATACTTCCTTTCTTTTTTCGCAAAAATTATCTTAAAAATTAAAGCAAATTTTATGCAAATAACATACTTATTTATAAAAATCGCCGAAAAAAAATTATTTAACAAAAACTTACGTAAAAACATATGCAAAAAGACCGGTTTATATCGATTTTATTCCACTGCCAACGAAAGTGACAGTGAAAGTTTTCTGAAATAGAATCGTTGATGTCGTTCAACTAAGGTATACTTTAATGTTTGTCCCAATGAAGTTAATAATATTCGCTTGGTCACCAACATCTATTTTGGTAGGTGGCAAGAATTCTATCGCGGTATTTTATATTAAGTTTTGGTGATAATGATCATGTAATAATATATCTTAAGACTGATCATCAATTAAGATGACAAATGACCAACTTTTTTGATCAAGGTTTCATTGTATTTACAAAAAAACAAATCAGAAAATAAAAACGTTTTCTTTTAAACAAAAATTGAAAGTCGATTGATTCGACCATTTCGATGGCATGAGTATGGCATTTTTCGTTCGATAATAGTTTTTATTCTTCGATAGTTCCAACGGAGATCAATAACTCGGTGTTCATCCATGCATGGTCAAATGTCTAAGATTTATTACAATAGAAAGAAGAAGAAGAAAATGTGCATGAACGATAACCATATGATTTATGGTGACTGATCCGTATATTCTTCTTGTTGTGCTGCATTATATTTGAGCCGTTGGCGTTGCACTTGAAAATGCAAGTGTTTTCATTCAGTTTTCTATTTAATAACGCGTTTAAATGTGAATTGTAAAAACGCTTCAGTTACGTTATCTTAAAGCATCGATTTAATTTCATTATCCAATGTAAATATTCGACGAATTGCACGCAACAGACGGAGATATTACCATTTCATTTCATGTTCATCATCGGCAATTGGATTGAATTCTTATTTATGAGTCGTTGAACAGTAGAAAAAAAACTGAATCGAATTTTGACCTTTCGTTTAGCGCACACATATGCATTTTATTGATATTTTTGGTGTGCTATGGGTAAGAAAAACAAGCCGATCCGGCTATATTTCAAATAGTTTTGCTTATCAAACTTCCATTTGATTGAAATTGTGTGTAATTTGCTGATAATTTCTATATTACTTTTCCGCACACAACTAGTGTGTAAGGTAAAGTATTGGAATCGGTCGAAAAATCAACAACAATCAAAAATGTGTTTTCTGGTAGTTTTTGGGGCCAGGGAACACGAATCTAGCGTTATGTTTTGCGAAACAAATAACTTTCGGCACACTTTTCATACAAATTTCCAAAAAAATTGGATTTTTGTATGGAAGCCATGCCTGTATGATATCGTAATGAGCTGAAACTTTGCACTTTGGTTATTTTTATCACACAAGAATACCATTTCGAGAGTTTGAAGACATTTCAACGAATATTTGGGATACCTTCCTAACAAAATTTTGGATTTTTCGCTCAAAAAAGAAATTTTGTATGGGAAGTACCCTTAATATGCTGAAATTTCTTCAAACTTTCAGAATGTTAACTTTTTGTGAAAAAAATAACTTCTGCAAATTTTCACTTGATTACGATATCATATAGGCTGCGATACAAAAATTCCCATTTTTAGTACAATAGTTTTTGTATGAAAAGTGCTTCGAAAATTATTTGTATCGTAAAACTAATGTCAGATTCAGTTTTCTCGTGAATTCAAATTACAGTTAAAGATATGTAATAAATGCATGTTGTGGATCACAGTGCGGGAAAGTTCATCTTACGGATGTAAGACATTTTATTTTTTTTATTTTTCAATCAAAACATTGGTTTTGGTCATTTTAACATGGGCAATTGGCACAAATGTTCGCGCGTATTTTATTTTGTATGATTCGTTTGTTCGTCGACATGTGAGAAAATAACGCACAAAAAATTGCCGTGCCTAATGCATGCAAAATTCATGTTGCATCTCACATGTTTAACAATAAAGATGCATAAAATAGTATTAGAGGTGATTCTGAAGTAAGTACCACATATATAACACATACGCACACACACACGAACACATACAAACAATACCAGCAACATATATATTTTCTTTAAGTGAAAATCGGTTCGAATCGAATGCACAAGATGAAATGTGCAAGCACATTATTAAATGAAAGCGTTCGAAATCTACTTACGGTGTATGCAGTATGAAATCGATATCTTCGTGTGGACATGAGAAACTTTTTCGTCGCATGCATTTGAAAAGGTTTATATCCAATAATCCAGTTCCCAAGAACGCAGCTGCGGCTGTTGTAATCATATCATTTTGATATTAGATGGAATATAAAATTATAATGTTGTGCGCGCGTACACGATGATTTTAATTTGTGAATTTCTTTTGCCACACGCTTTAAACGATAAATGGCAAATCAATTGATATTGATAGAAAATTACATAGATTGCGATTTAAATCAATATCAACTTGATTGACTATGAATTGGCATAATGTTATGAAAGTGATTTGAAAGGGAGAGTGAAACAAAAGGATCGTACCATGAATGAAAAGTAATAATGCCAAACAACCGCATAGAAAATTCATAATCAGCAATCAATTTGTTCGATACACCCAAAAAATGTTCATTTTCCGTTGTCCGAAAATCACTTCGAAACACACGCACTCACACGCACACACTTAGCCAACACTATGAATTTCAATTTAACAAACAGGACAATGTCATAAAATCGGTGATTTTATTTTCACTTCTATAGCAAACGATTATCCTTAGCGATACACACGCGAAAATTCATATTTATAGGGAATCACACTTGCAAAATTATCCTTTTGAAAGCACATAAAACACTCGATTTTATTTGTCAATTAGTCGATAAAATGTATTATAGAAAAGAAAATAAACGCTTGTCCGTATGTACAAAAATCGATCGATGGAAAAATCTGCAAGTTTACTTTGTATGAGATTTGATTTTCTTTCGGAATTTTGTTGTTATTTCAATGAGAAAAAAAACTATATTCACTTATTAACAGCTGACAAACGAACCACCTCGGTTGAGAACATCGTTTGAAATGACCAAGTGTTTACAGAGGATACGGAAACAGTGTGTGAACAACGGTGTGCACTGTGCTCCGGCGCATAAGGCATCGTATGTGTTTATATGTCTTTCGTGTGGCTCGTTGTGTCTGATGAAATTCACTGTATAACCGTGAACACCAATAGTAACAGCCACAATTTAATGTGATTGAAACGAATAAAACAGAAACAGTAAGAAGCGGATCGTAACGTACGCCGCACAACACATAAGATCCATATGCATACACAACAATTATACGTGTATGCATCGAACACACAGTTGCTCAACCGATTCGATTTGATTTAAACAACAACAACAACAACAAAAAACATGCAGCAAAATGAAACACCAGCCTCAATGTTTGCTGCGCCACGCGTAAGCGTCCAAGTAAGCCATGCAGAAGTGTAAGCGCCGCAAATCGCTCGCCTTTTGGTAAAGTTTATTAATCAGTGATTACATTTCGTTCCATGCCACAAACAAGAGCCAAGCAGTTACACGGGCAAACCACGTAACACCTCGCCGCAGTTCAATGTTAAGATCAAACTTTTCAAGCGCAAACAAATCACAATGCAATTTATTTATTATCCCCGATGGGAAAAATATACACACGATCACAGTTGAAGTGAGTACGATTGAAAATTATTGAATTTAGCGCAATGTATTGATTTGGCTGGACACATTCTTTTATTTATTCGTTTTGTTATAGCCAGAGGACCAAGAGAGTAATTCTTGGTATTGGAAACATAGGTGAGCATAATAACCTTTCTAATAATTTTCTCTTTATGGACCACGATCATTTCAATCTAATTGACTGTAAACTTGGTGATTTTTAGTGATTACCAGGTTGAATAATGTTTTGGATATGACTTCGAGTTTCGTTTTTCTAATATCTTTTCCACTTGGGTATTTCTCGAAATGTTTGTGCGTACGATGCTCGTAGTTTGATTTAATGAGTAAATTTATCTAGTTTTATGAGTTTGTGGTTAGCAAAGATCACGAAATCACCGTCCAATTTATATTATGATATAATAATATTTGCCAATATTTTCGATAAAAAATAATTTATTAGCATGTGTGCACCCACCGTATGACATTAAATTTGTTACATTTGTTTATTCCCCCCTTATAGCTATAACATGTTCAAACTCGACCATGGAAATTGAAAAAAATCGACAATCCAATTTTTACTCCAAATTATCTTGGAAAAGTGTGTCTCCCGGTCAGAATGAAATGATTTTTAATGGGCGCGTAAAATAAATTTTTAGCGTGAAATACGTTAGTCGTTTTTTTTCGTTTATTTGCGAAATCTACACACTTCTGGATAAAAAAAAGTACACAAAACTGGTTTAAAGTAGCCAGAAATGAATGTTGCATGTGCTGGTTTAACATTATAAACACGCACCAATCTTGCTTCACACACACACACATGCCTCATTCTCAAATCACAGAAAGGAGACAAACAAGAATGGAGAGAAAACTGATGCCTCGGAAAAAATTGCTGCTTTAACACAATAAAACGGTATTTACTCGATATATAAATACAGTACTCTCTTAATGATGGTATGGTAAAAATAGCATGCAGTTCTTGTTGCACCGAAAATAAAAAGCAACGAAATATTTGCGCATCTCATGTCTGTTGAATGGCAAGGCTGCTTTGAATTCATGGCGCACAAAACAAAGGGAAAGAGTGAGAGAGAGAGAGAGAGAGCGCAAAAGATAAATTTCTTTTTAACATGTAAAAATATACAATTACCAAATTGTTAAATCGATTCATTGTACATTCGAATACCAAAGCGTTTTGCGCCAAATCACTGATGCATTTCACCGGCTTAGAGTATTGGTTTCACTGCTCTGATATATTCTTCTGATGGTATTTTTTAAAATGCGATTTGTATTTTTAAGTGCAAAAAGTATCTCTGCTGACGCAGTTTTGATTGCGTAGAGCATGTGTTATGTACATCGATCAAAACATGAATTAAAACTAAATTTCATGCCGAAATAAAGTAACGGTTTTTTTCACTGTGTTGTTATTGTGGTTGCTGAGAACAAGACACTCAATATGTGTCATACAGGTTTTTTTGGTATGCTTACACGAGTTAACCAACCGAGCGAATATCAATCTGAGAAGAAAAAAAATTCACGTGAAATTCGATTTAACGGGGTATTAATTTCACAAGCGAAATTTGCATGCAATTGAGACAAGAAAAAAATGGGTGAGCGTTTTTTTTTTGGAGAAATGTACAGAATTCGTTGTAACTCTCTTGATTATTTAATCTTCGTCGTTGCTATAACGGCCGACATTTTTTTCTCTATCTCTCGCTTATATGACTCTTCTTGGTATACTAGTTGAAATCAGGTGTAATTGCCAGTGTCTTTCAAATGGAAGAAAGAAAGCAACGAGTGCATAATGCATGTCATCAACTCACTCGCAATATTTTACTTTTGTTGTTGCGCTAATACATTCGATTTGAACAGATTTTGTTTGTTTTGTTTTTAATTGTCTTCTTTTTGCGTGTGTATTTGTTATTGAATTCAATACATTCCTCATTAAATCACACAATATATTTATGAACTAAAATCGGAACAAATATTTAAAATAAAATGAAAGAAACGCGTTTGATTAGCAAACATGGCCAGGAAGAATGAAGCCCCGATATAACATATTTCATCGTTTGATGCAGTCAATTGTTGTGAATTGTTTGCAAACAAATGCAATTGTTGTTTGTGTTTTTCGCTTCATTGTTTTAGATTGTGGTTGCCACACATGGGAAGCATAATCAATATATCGATACGGTGGAAACATCGATGTTAATCCATATTACTGACCGGCATTACAAATTATATGCATCAGAGGCTCGATATTTATGTTACTGGAAATGTGTAAATTTATTACTTTACGACCGTTGTACATATTTTTTTTTTTTTTTTTTTTTTAAGGCGAAATTAACCTAAGAAAATGCACATAATTTTCATGCTCATGAAAAAAAAATGGAAAACATGCTCATAAAAATCATCAGGCTGCTACTGCTGCTGCTCTGCTATGGTTAGTGTATTCGTACATGGCGAATTTTTTGCGTTGCATTTCCCTTTTCTCCACATTGCTCACGCTCTCTGTTCTGTTTACATTTACGATGTCTACACCATTCCATCCGCTTGCATATCACTTCCATCGAAGGTCGTTGATCAATTTTTTGTTGTGTTACTTACCAAAATGGCCTGTTTTCAATTAAAAAAAGAAACACAGCGATTTCATGTAGATTTATATATGAATTCTAATCGATAAACGAGATTTATTGCTTTCGTTTCAGCTACTGCACAATTTTTTTAATGAATTTAACTTCAATTTGTTTTTTTTATAACCGTTTTTAATAATCATTTCATTCTTGGCCACACGCCATAAAGTCATTTCCTGGAAAATAACATTGCATTTGACATGGTGCACATAAACCAATTGACTAGTTCAAGGAGAGAAAGAGAAGACAATTCAAGTATGATTCGATTCGGTTTGTAAGAAATGATAACTTTATCGTTAAGTTGAATTCGATTGCCAAGTCACACTTATGACGCACGTGAACCAAACACCTGGAATTGTGTAACAGTTTTTTACGAATATCGAAATTCCCAAAAAAAAAATGTTTTTCTCAAAAGCCTTCAAATTTTAATTGAAATTACGATTTCATCGTGTAACGTAACTGTTTTTCTCAGAAAGTATTCCAAATATTATAGTTGAAGTACACACGTATTAATCAGATCAAACACAAAACATTCCAATGAAAGAATAACAGATATGGCAAGAATTTGGACCAAATGTTCGAAAAGCACTATAAATTGAAGTCTCAAAAACCATTGAATACCAGTTATAGTTGAACAATAATTTGATTTGAATCTAATTTCTGTTTTATCAAGAACTAAAAAGATGAGAGCTTTTACTAGTGTGATAGTGGCGGCTTTGGCCTTAGTAAGTTGATTATTTGCTTCTTTTGTCTTAAATTGAAATATAAGAAAAAAGGATTAATAATACATATAATTGAATTTAATTGCTTTAAAAAATCAGGCATCATTTTCGGGCTCAAGTAAGTATTCGTTGGTTAAAATTGTGCATAAATGAAATATATTTGAATTAAAATATTAATTATCAATATCAGATGCTAGCAAAAATACTCTGCCATATACTGAGCCTAAGTTAAGCGGTCTGGTTGCCAACACGGTAGTACCGAACATTAAATTACCAAGTGTTCATTATCAAGCCGATGAATTTGATGGTAGAAAATGGATGGAAATGTACGTATAATATGGATTGAATATTTATCTAAAGAAAAAAACAACTAATCGGCCGTTTCGATGTGTTCAACTAAGAAATGTGACCATATAAAAAACTTATAGGTACAAACATTTTTTTTTTTTTAATTTTAGTTGCTGTGGATTGACACCTCAAAATGGAACGTATAAAAGCTTGGTGGATCAATTGCTACAACATCAAACCAGAAAATATGATGAACAGTAAACTGTTTTCTCGATTCCAAATATCAAAACATCACTTGACCAATTGAATTCATTTACAGAACAATTGCGGATATTATTGAACCAGCAAATTTCGCTTTATTCAATTTTCTATCGAATAATCTCGCATACACGTAAGTGTTCGTATGCAAATTTAAATAAATTTTCATTTTAAAATTAATTAAAATCATAATTTCGCCATACAGCAATGCTCAATTTCAAAGGTATATATTTTAATTTTGATTCTCTTAATTTAATTTCATTATTATTTTAACAATAATACTAATCGGTCGTTTATGATTCTTAGTGAGTATAGAAATATCCTACCCGTGGCAAGTCTACTAAAGGGCAAATATGTTCTTCACGAAACATTGGCCGATACCAAACATTTAATCGAGAGAGTTTGCATTGATTTCCACATCGCCATATGTTGGATGAAGGCAGGAATTTCTCGAACTCCAAGGCATCGTGTTGTCCCGTTGGCTTAATTTTCATGATTGTATTTATTCATTATCAGTTCAAAATAAATTTGAAAAAATGAAGAAAAAAAAATGAAATTTTATTGTCTTTTTTACTGAGTTCAATTTGATTGAAAGTTATATAAACTGCAAATTTATCTCAATCTCATTATAAACCATACTAATATTCATCATGAACTCAATAGATGTCACAAAAAAGAATGTTAAATCGACAGAACTAGATTGATTCTAAATTATTATGATCGACTGTTCGAGTTTATCTTATCAATTACTAACAATTGGTTGGACACAAAGCTGGACTGAAAAGATTCGCTTTTTAAATAAACATGTTGTAGAAATTATACTATTATTTCAAAAGATGGAGCCACGTGAAAAAGTCAACATAAGAAAACTTGAAAAGCAATTTTTTTATTATTTCTGATTTTTTTTAAACGATTTGATCGATTCTACAAAACAGCGTAATCAAGTGGCGTTTCTTTGCCATTTATATTCGTAATTAACAAAAAAATCTGAATGTAGAATGGATTTTAAATTTCGGTATATGTTTATTTCTTTTCTTTTTCATGATGATTTTAAACAAAAAGATAGTAGTGCAAAATAAATGTTTTTTGTATGGATTTTTTGATGTAATTAAGATCTGAATTTACAATTTACTTTAAAAAAAGCCAGTGAATAATTCGCCGTTGAATTATTTCCAAACCTCACATCCTCAATTGTGATTCGATGTCAGAAGCATACCACATTTAAAAAAAAATCAGATAATCATCTATCTAATTTGGTCTTCATTTTTCAGAACAAACGCAATAAAAGTAATTAATTTCATATATAAATACTCGTTCGAGTTTTAATCGAGTTTAATCGATATAAATTGTTAAAATATTCTTATTTGAAGTACAACGTTTGGGAAAAAAGTCGTTATTAAATTAACAAAAATTAATAGATTGTATTAAATGAGATAAATGAACCAAACAAAAAATAAATGGAATCTACATTATACAGTATTAGAAATAAATAATTTTAATTACAATTGTATCGTTTGAATTTTTAGTATTGATACACATTATTATTATTTTAAATTGATATGGATGAACTAAGAATATCTAGCCTTATTGAACCATTGAACATGAAAACTGACTGATACCAAATGAGTGCAGCAGAAATAAAGTCACTGTTTTGTTTCAATTAAATTACAAGCGAAAACTGTCCAACACTCAATCGTCGATGGATTTTTTTCCCTTCAATTTATTCACAACATTTTTAGCTAAATAATAATCGATGAAGTTGTTGAAAAAGACGTATTATAACCAACCAACCAACCAATTACCTTTTGAAATATTTGTTTGAAAACTTAACTTGAATAGATTTGGTCGCATCTTTTTTACTGCATTTCAACACACCTGATGAGATATAAGAGAAACTAGCAATTTAAATTTTTGCGTTTTTCAAAATTACATTGACAGATCCAATACACAATTTAAGATTTTAGTTTCTAATAAAGTCTCTTGGTATTTTTTTTTCCAACTTTTTTTTAATTCGATATCCACAAATTAAGAAGCATTCACATAAATAAATTGAGCGCCGGACGATCGGTGTCATGTTGCATGGGACTACAGGAGCTATGGGATCTAGGGGGTTCCGACTTAAACGAATGATCCATATGCGAGCGAATTTTTCCTATATATTTTGCAAATGTAAACGAATGGTCGCAAATGTTTCTTACAAATTTTGCGAATGGTGGCGGATGTTTCATACAAATTTGCGGACGGTGTCGAATGTTTCATACACATTTTGCGGATGGCGCATATAAAAAGTCATATTTTTACATTCAAAAAGTCAAAGTGACAGATTAGGTGACAGAGATTCAAGCATCAAGCCGAATTGATATTTTTTTTGGTAATATTGAGTGAAATTTTTCTAAAATGGTAAATAAATCTTTGCCACTCGTAATATTATCACTGTAAACGGTGCCTTGTGAAAGGTTTTTATTTTCATTGACGTAACTTTCAGTTTCTTTTATATTATCTGAATTTATTTCTAAAATCTCACTTTTCGAATCGAATACGGCTTCTAAAATAATATTCAACAAATAATCTTGTATTTTTTCTTCAACTGTTTTTCAAATTTAGTTGAGAACAATGACATTGTGTTTGAAACTTCCACGACAAACTGAACACAGCAATGTGTATGTACAAATGTCACACGACAGTTTGTCGCATCTAGCAAGACGTATGCGGCATTCGCGAATGGTTGCGAATGAAATGTACGAATTTTCATAGATGTTGATGCGGATGAATATACTTTGCTTCGTATATTTCATGTATGAATAGGAAAATTTTCATATATTCCGTATAAAATGGCATTCGCATATAGTAAAATGCCCCTTGTATGGGATAGAACTCAAATGTTAGCGGTATTCTATTTTTTTATTAAAGTCTATTTCGGTTCGATGTCGCTCCAAAAAAAACCGTTTCATTGTAGTAAACTTACATCATGATCTTTGTCAAGATTTCTATTTTTGTCAATAAAATATACGCTTTAAATGAACTCAATATGATCGATGTTTTTTTTCTGTTGAGCTTGGTTTTGTGAAATAAACGATTAAACAACACGAAGAATACGTTGTTTTCTCCCCTCTATTTGATTCGACACAAATTGTTCGTTTATTGAATTGTTTTATGCGGAAAATGAGAAAAAAGAATCCAAATCGTTTTGCGACAATAGCTTTTATTTATAAAATGCTACGCGTTTTCTCTATTCGTATGAAAAAAGCCTACACAAAGCGCATTCGAAAATAATTTGTGGACAAATTTTCTTTTGACTTTTGTATAAATGTGGACAGTTTCAGTTCCCGTGTTGTTAATCTCATAACGATCAGTTCGATTGTGTTTGGTATTTTAAAAAAATATTCTTGCGGCTCCATTCCTATCGATGTCTACGAGTGAAGCGAGAACATCTTGTTTTTTTTTAGAATGTTTGACTTTTCCTTTATTTTCTTCCCCATTTTGTTGTTGTTGTTGTCATAATTTAATCGATATTACAATTCAAGTATAGAAATTGCATGATTTTTTTGCTTTCATTGAACAATTATTAGATGGTGATTTTGTCGTTATGTATTATTAGCAATTAAGATGAAAGAAAAAAATTATAGACTTAATAGAATAAATGACCTGCAAATTAAAGCAAATAATTTTAGATGTGAAAAAACCTAAGCATTTTATACACAGAATATGGATACAAATGAGCTCATGTGGATGTTTTTCTTAATTAAAATCATCGCCAAATGTGTAATAAAAACGCACATCAAAATAAGCGCAACTCTTGCTGTGAGGTTTTCTTTTACAATTTTATATACGAAATGTTATGAGTCTATTTTTATGATGTTTAAATATTATATAAGTTTTTTTTTTGTTTTATATGCTAATGACGATTTCTTTTCGTTTTTCTTCAAAATATAAACCCACTTAATGTTTGGAAATTATTGTGTGCGTCACTTCAGAACCATATAAATTTAGCGCTGGCCATCTTTTCCCGTGTATTGATTACTCGATGGTGATGATGTGCTGCTTCTTCGGTGATCTTCTGTGTTGATCGGTTTTCAGTGTCAATGGACTCTTCTCTTATTTCCTGATGCGACGATATTCGCAGCTTCTATGCGTATGATTTTTTATATATGTGTATATATTTTTAGTAAATTTTCGGAGCGCTGCGATCGTTGATGGACTTATTTCGTTTGAGTGTTGCTCCGCGTTTTATTTGATCCATCAGAGATTCATGACAAACTCTTGGGTCCGGCTGGAAATTTAGAACACAATCAATATTTAATTGGTATTTTTATTTAAAGTTGATGAAATCAAAAGTTAGGAACATGTTAAAAAAGATTAAAAACAGAAAGTGTGTGTAAAAAAATGTGGTTAAATAAAAAAAACAATTTTTTTTTTCATTTAATTGTTTTTTCTACGATTTTGGTTATTTAAAAGAGATTATTTGGGGATTAAAATTTTAAATTTTACAATTTAGATTTTAGAAACTTCGAATGCCAATATTCAGAGTATGTGTGTAATTTCAAGAATTTAATTTTAAAAATAAACGACACCACCCTTATGATAATGAATTCCACGCAATTGGCGATGGATTTGTTGATGTTTGAGTATACGGCGAAGCCAATGTACTAGTCTGGTTAATTATGGTATGTGATTATAATGTATGAAAAATGATAAAATAAACAACCGAGACCAAAGTATTGTTTTTTAGAGCAGTTACCGCAAAAGCACAACCAATGGTTAAATTCAAAGTGTTTCATGTTTCTTGTATGTTTTTTTTTTTTGATCGTGTTTGAAAATTCTCTCACCTCATCGCAATTTGCATAATTATTTGAATTAGCCACTGGTATTTGACTTCTGCCACCTTCAACTCTTTTCTGAATTCGTTCGCCAAAAACAGCATAGATTTTTTTGATCGTTTTCATTTTTCAAGACAATGATATATATATATATATATATATATATTTTCGTTTCGAAATTGTATCGTCGTTGCAAGCCAAACAAATGTGAATTTCGAACAAAAGATAAAACAAAAATCAATCAAAATTTTGACAAGTGCAGAGAGAAATGATATCAATTTATTTGTGTTCAGTGAAATACTGAAAAAAGAATAATTGCGTCAGAATGATTTGTGAGCATCATTCTGAGAATAAAGAAATTATAAAATGCAAAATGCCTTGCATGTCTTACCAATGCTTTGCTGTTGATAATATTCCTCACAGCAAATGCCTTTCCAGACAGTCTTTGTTCCGCTAATTTAGCATTTAAATTTTCTAAAAATCCTAGTTTTGATTTGGCTCGAATCGAATTGTTGGTTGTTTCATAATTCGGTGACGAATAGTCTGTACGAGTTTCAGCCGCGGCCATAAGCGAAATATATACACGGGTAGTGGTGGTGATTGTGGTGATACAAACAACAAATGGAAAATGGACACAGCGCAGACACGAGACGAAAAATATATCAAAATTCAAAGAGAAAAAGAGACACAAAACAAATATTCTAATAAAATATGTGTATTTTTTAAGTTTGAAAATTCGAAGACGATTGATTAGATAAGTTCAACAGCACAGCACAACAACAAAATTATCAAAAGCGACTGAAAATTGCAAATTAAAAAGGGGCGAAAACAATCGAAAACAAATTAATCGAAAAAAAAAAAAAAAATCACACACAAAATCAAAATGTGGCGCCTTGAAAGCGAAATCGAGGGAAATAATAAATAGTTTTTAGTTAAAAAGATAATCATTTACAAAATGAAAAAGGAATAAAAAATATATATCTTTGTAATGCACGAAACTGAAGAAATCACACAAAAAATAATTCTCAATGGAAATAAAAAGAATAATAAACGACGCAAAGATGCAAGCTTTTAAAAATTGCCTCATATAAATTTATTGAAAAGCGAAGTTTAGTAAAACAATTGACGTCAAATCAAAGAGGAACAAATCTAGCAAAAAACACAAGCACAAAAGCCTCATATTAGGAAATGATCGTCGAACAAATTTCAATTGACCATTTTCAATGTTTGTTCAATCAAAATTGACCATGACAGTGTTGCAAGCCAAAAAAAAAAAAACAACACACGCACACATGTTTAAAAAAAGGGAGCGATTGCAACAAAAGTGGTTTTGTTGGCCAACACTTTACTTGTGGTCGATGTGGGTGGCGAAGTTGCATAGACTGGACCGGATTCTTTGCCGAAACTGGTCGGCGAATAGCTAGGCGAATAGTGTGATGTCGTTGTGTGAATGAATGGATTCGTGGATACGTAAATTTTTTGTTGTACATTGTAATGACGATGATAGGGTGATTGCTGTTGCTGTTGATGATGATGATTTGAATATGGCCCTAAAAAAACCGCAACAAATTTTTTTTTTTTTGGTTGGTTTTGTGCATGTATGAATGAATGAATCGGTCATCACCGATGGCATGATTGAAGCGCTTGACCAAAAAGCGGCACAGTGCTTTGTGCAATCGATTCAAACGTGCCACGGTAGTGACTTCGTGTGTGTATTGGTGGATAAGTGCAATCGAGGGTATTACCATCGTTTGACATAGCCATTCCGTGTACTGAATGTTGGTTGTTTTGTTGCTGTTGCTGATGATGTTGCTGCTGTTGCTGTTGTGGTTGGTGGTGGTGATGGTGTTGCTGCTGTTGTTGTTGATAATGATAGTGATAATTTCTATCACTGGCGCTCGTATAGATTCGTTCGGGTTTCGTTTTGGGCGCTTTTGCTTCATGATTTTGTTGGTATGTATGATCGGAATTATGTGGTGAGGGTGATTGCATTGTATGATGGTATGAACTTTGTGCATAAATCTTTTGATTTGAATGTGGATGCGATGATGGCGTAGTCTTTGCTACAATTTTAAATGTGGGCGGTTTTTTTTTGTCGTTTTCAATTGGGGAATAGAAAATTCGAAAGAAATTTAGTGAAATCGTCTTTTAAAACAACCATCTCAAAATATCCAGTTCACACACGCCATTCGTTCGTTTATGCGAATCGGCTTGGTGCACTTGACACATTTTCAGATGGTGCAATAGTATTCGATGGCTGGTTGCTTTTAACTCAGAAAAATGCATAAAAGATGAAAATTGTGTAACAACCTTGTGCGGTCGGCGGTGCAATTTGTTGATGCAAATCATTTGTTCGACTTGTATTTAACTGCGTAATAACTCGAGTACCGGGCTGATTTCGAGCAGAATCTAATTGAATTTATAAGAGATACATGTGAATTTGCAACTTCAACTAACCGAATGAGATTTCCAAATGATCACCATTGTTTTCTTATTTCGAGGGGGGAATTAGTAAATTTCGAACTTTTTATATTCCAAAAAATAATTTGTTTTTGTCAAACATACACACACATGAATAAAATCAAAACCCTACGCTGGCCTTCACGACAAGTGGTGATTGCTTATGTTTTTTTTTTTGGTTTGTTTGCTGAATAAATAACAGATCGATCACAAAAATTGATGCGATTACGTATACTTACTTGGACTAGCATTTCGGAAACTCGATACTTTTGTTAAATGTTTTGGTTGTGCATAAATGCCACTTTGAATTTGACGAGTTGACTGAAAATAAATAGCGTAAAATGGTGTAAATTAATCGAAAATGTTGAAATCTAGCAAATCAAGTGAATAAAATGTGTGAAATGCATGTATGTTGGTGTGTATTTAAAAGCATCGATATCTTGTGATTTAACAGCGCCAATCAAAATCGATACTCACTAAATAGATTGGAAGTGATGACGGTGATTGTTCAGAAGAAGAATTGTGTGAAGAATGTGATGGTTGTAATGTACTATAAATGGATTGGGACTGTTTGGTTTGATTGGTGGTCGAATAGTAGTCACTTTGTGGGCTACTACCGTAAAATGGATTGTGTTGTTGTTGTGATGGTGTTGGTGATTGTTGTTGGTTTGAGGTCGAATATATTGTCTAAAAAAATATGCGATCGAATAATGGCCGAAAATGCGTAAAACGAAACAGAACGAAAAAAAAAAACAATGTGCTCAATTAATTTAGAATTTTGACAATTTTTGTCATTGTGTCTCAGTAGGTGAATCAGACATAGGTGGTAGTGGTAGTAGTGGTTAAAATGTGTACCTGTGGTGCAGCCGGGCTTATTTGACTTATGTTCCTTCTTAAAACGCTCGGACTAGCCGGCATGTGATTCAATTCGGTCAACGCTTTCACAGTTTCTCCAACTTTGCCAGGTGATGTGCGACCAGTTGAATCGAGCAAATATGCGGGTGGCGGTGGTAAACTTTCGGACGATGCGTTCATGACGTTCGGTTGCAACGACTGTTCGAAAAAACATTAACATTCAAATCATCGATAGATATTTTAAGAAATTTCTAACCCCAAAGATCCACAATATGACACAATCTTCTTTTTTTTTCAAAATTCCTGCTGTTAGGTGATATTGTCGATGTGATTTTTGGACACTTAGTCAGAACTCAGAAGCCATTTATTCCTTTGAATCCAGCGAGAATTTTGAAAGAGTATTGTATCATAAAGTTTAGTGCTAAGACTGAAAAAAACTAGATTTACCGAATGTGATACATCTAGCTGATGACTTGGTGTCACACTTGAACTTCGTCTAACTGGCGGTGGTGGCTTTACGCTGTTTGCTGTTCGTCTCGTTGTGTTTCGATTCACGCAACCTGCTCCGAATGAAAAGAAAATTTCAATCAATATTACTTTCTCCAAACATTTTTCAAAATTTTTTTGTTGAGATTTTTAATTTTTTAAATTCAGAAGCAACGATAAAATAAGCTAAACAAGTCGCACATCTAAATAAAATTGAATAAAATTAATTCAGCTTCTTGATAGAACAAAAAAAGCCAACTAACGATAAACTAATATTCATTCAAATTGAAATTCATATACAAAATTAAACAGAGAACACAATGTGTCTACGGAAAATGTGTAACTTGATTTTGGATGCAACATTACAAGAAACAATATCAATATATTTAAATGAAAATATTCAAAATGTGTGAAATGAACTCTCAAACCATTGGACTAATTTAAATTATTTGTTTTTTTTTTTTTTTAATGTAAAATGTAAGGAACGTGTATGTCGTTCTTTCGGATTGATGAAAATGTTCGTCGATGAAATAATAAAAAAAAAATGAATTGAAAAATAAAAACTGAAAAAAAAACAAATGTCAATTGATGAAAATGACGTGGTGGAAAAAAGCCCAATGAATTTGAAAAGAGAAGAGAAAAGTAATGAAATGAAGAAAATAAAAAAAATAAAAAATGTGTTCAAAAACAAACCAGACAAAGAAGCGGGTCGTGATGCAATGATCGGTTTTTGCCGAATCATCTGTGTTATTGTTGCGCTATCATTATTGTCAATATCCGCATGATCGACAACGTCTTGATCGTGTATCATCACAGCCATGCCATTTGAATTATACTCGTTTCTGTTGCGATTGTTCATTGCAATTGAATCGGCTGATGTGATCGATAGGCCACGTTTTAATGTAGATTTACCATCATTTGGACTGGCCGATTCAGTTTTACCAAAGCTTGAACACCGAAACGAACTAATACGTTCTACATCTTTTCCATTCCCGCTAACCACCGGGCTCATTTGTTCTTGTCCACAGTTATTCAAATCGGTTTGGCTATCTTTGCGCCGTAAGACAACAATTTCGGTATTTTCTTTGACATAATCGTCGCTAACATTGTAACCGTCCGGAATGAGTTCGATGTGTCGAGCGACTGTGGAACCATTCGAACTAGATGTGGTACTTGTCATCGACGTACCATTCATGCCACCGTTTATGCTATTCGTACTGCTGTGCATGATAAGTGGATGCTCTGTCGTTGATAGATTTAATTTTAGCGACATGGTCGTTGCTTGACAATCGGTTAAATCGCCTGTATCACTGCCAAATGTCATGTCACTCGAATGCGTGGTCGTTGAACACATCAATGGATTTGGATCACTGCTGCCAATCGATAATTTATCAAAATTATTATAAATATCACTCGCATCGCCTATTGATGATGCCGTCAATGTTGTATCGGCCGTTGTATTGTGCACGTCATGAACATTGGCCAACGATTTTGATTGCTTCTGATGTTGCTGCTGCTGCTGCTGTTTCTCACGCTGTTTTTGCTTCATTTTCTGCTCGTGTTCGCGTTGAAACGAATCCAATTCGCCAATTAAATTGTTTAGCTCCTGAATTGAGTCTTCATACATTTGGCCTGCGATGATGCCGGAGATAGAAAGAGGTAGAGAGAGAGAGTGAGTGAGTGAGTGAGCCAGTGTATTCCATATGCATTTTTCACATTTTCGACGCAACGATGACGAAGTTTGAGCGCACACAAATGTTTCGATCCGATGATTATGGATTTTATTTTTAATTTTATTATGTTCATGTATATGATTTATTTTTGTTTTCGAATGAAAATGAAAGAAAAAAAAAAGAACAAAACAAAGAAAAAATAAAATGAAAAGATAAACAAAGCGAACAAACGCCAAAAAAAAGAAACAAGTTGATCAAAAACAGAAACAAAAAAATAAATAAATAAAGAAGAAAAAAACGATTTAATTGCCGTATATTTTGGTTCGTTTCATTCTTTAAAGAAAAAATCGACCAAACAAAAAAGAAAATAAGTAGCTCATTTTTATGGAATTCATTTCGACCGAGTTCGGTTTCTTTTCTCATATTGACGCACACGTTCTTTTTTCTTCATTTCGTTCAAACAATTGGATAAGATAGATATATATGCTCATTATCAAAAGAAAGAGAAACAGCAACGAAAGAAAAAAAATCCAGCAACATGCCAAGAATAAACGCGATGGTCATTCATTGCTAAATGGTCTTAATGAGATATTAGTGTGATGCTTAAACATTGCATTGTACGGTTTTTGAGTCGCAAAATAAAAACTAAGCGATTAAAAATCAGAGAATAAAAATGAATCAAAAAATTACAGTTAAACAGTGAGATTGTGCCGAATTGCATGCAGTTAAAATAAAATGGCACGCAAACAAAGATGAAGTGAGAATTTAAACAAAAAAAAAAACAGCATAAACACACAATTCGAAAATAATTCACGAAAGACCACTTCAATCTCAAAAATAAAACGCTAAACTATTTACATAAAAAAATAACTTTAAACATTCCGATAAATGTAATGCAGCAGCGGTGAGATAAAATGCACCAAATTACAAGCGCAACATTTTCTCCGTCGATTTATCCACCGGCCGATAAAGAGATGTGTGGAAATTTATGCGAAAACAACATCAAAGGTGTATACATCTACAACTAGTTATGTTACTGCCAAAAAATCAAAAACAACGCAAAACATATTGGCTAAAATCACGTTAGATGTGAACCATCTCATGCGCTCTAATTTACTTTCTTGCTAATTTTCAAAAAAAAATGGTATGAACTTTTATTTTTAAACGGCAAAAGTGCATTGAAGGATTGAAAGGAATGATGAGATGGTGGTAGAGTTTGTGTGAGATAGAGAGAGGAATGGAATTGCGTACCTGGATCCTTGTCGATTGACCGAATCGATTTGTTAAGATCGTCATTGCGCCTCATAATCGACTGTGTTTCGTTGTTCCCGGCATTCGATGTGATCGAATTCGTTTTGGCTAGTGCGACGGCGGCAGCGGCAGCGGCAGCAGCTGCTGCTGTACTAGCTTGACGCTGCTCCAATTTCTCGAACAATGATAATTTTTCTAAAACAGAACCAGTACTTTTGTAATCGTCTACATCGTCATTATAAGTCACTCCTATTGAATTGTTAGCTATATTAGTGAGTGCACGCGGTTCAATCATAAAAAACAAATTACATTGTGTGTGTTAGTAAGATCTGCGTTCTCTCTTCTACATTACTCTTTAATATTCAATGTGTTAATTTTCAATGACTACTAGTTAATTGGCAAAAAAAAAACCAGCAAAAAAATTGAAGAAACTCTTGATCCGATCGGTTTGCATCAATGCCTGTTCGAAAGTGTATTTTGATGTAATTTGCGTCGGATTAGCGATACGTTCACAAGAGAACAAAAGAATAATACCAAAGCGCAGATAAGACGGCAAACAAAGAATAAGAAAAAGAAGTTGAATTAAATACCTGATGTGGACGATGACAATGTTTGATTGTCATGTACAACATAATCATCGTAGTCATTTAGTGATGAGGGCGCCGCATCGACCGATGCTTGACGGGATAATGTGTCATCGGTGGCGGTTGACAGTGGTGATTCTGGATTCGTGGTCATGGAATTTGTGGTATTGGTATTATTGGTGTTGGTATTTGTGGTGGTGGTCAGATTGTTATATGTCGTTGTTACAGAAGAGGAATCCGATTGTGGTGATTGCGCTGAAAATGGCATATTTGGTGTATGTGATTGGATCGGTGTTAATGGTTCTTGATTTTGTTGTTGATAATGTTGATTGATTGAATTAGTGATTTTAAGTGCGGCCATCGTTGCCAATTCCGACATATTTACATAAGTCGGTTGGATTATTGGATATTCTGTTGATGCAATCGATGTTGGCGTTTTGCATTTTTTTTTATTTGCGAATTTTCCCATTCGAATACGTCATAATAATGACAGGCATTAGAAACGTGTGTGCATAGTACGTTTTCAATCAATATTTACACATGTTTTAATGTAGAAAATGGTGTTAAGAACACACGCGCACACAGACACACAGCACAGGTCACAACAGTAGGTAAGTTCACGGAGTAATAAAGTTTTAGCAGTAGTAGCAGTAATAGTGGTAGTAAACATCAAACAGCATATTTAATCAGTAGAAAATAGCATGTGAACGAGATAAAAATAAACGGAGAAAAACAGAAAGAAAAAGAAAAAAAAGAGCGGTGCTTAGTAATTATTTTAGATTAGAGTTAGCAATTCAAATTTTTAATTCATGCCAAAATGCTTGTGAGTTTGATTAGACAATGCTTTCAATTTTACTTGTAGAAAATTTATAATCAGTCATGTCATTGAACGGGAAACACATCGACTACGGTTACTACATTGCACAATGTGTGCGTTTTTTTCTTATCCGATGAGCACTTGACAATGACCGACAAGTGTTTTTTTGTTTGGTTTTGCTTCATTGTAGTAGCAAATTGTTTAGTGGTACCTTTTGTGATGTGCGCTGGCAATGGTGATGGTGACTGTCTCATGTTATGCATTGTTTGATTTCGAGCTCCGGCTGTTGACGATAATGGACGTTCCAATGACGAACAACGCTGTAAAATATCAAATGCAATTTTAATGATGTTGACATTTTTTTTGAAGACTATTAGCTTCTATATTAATACTAGACTATTTTACGCCCAGATTTTGCTTCTGAGGGTCCCGACTAACCCCTCTCCTCTTCCTGTAAAAACATCTGAGAGAGAGACTCCTAAGCAATTTTGATGGGGTTTTTTCGATTTACTAGGATTTTGAGGGGGGAATTCTTTCAATTTCCTGGGGTCTCTTAAATAAATTTCCCCGTAATCACGCGCCCCGTAATCTTTTTTGATCCGAGATGAATTGGAAACCGAATATTTCAAGTTTTTACTCGATAATATCTCTTTTACTTCAATATTAATTATACTCGCATTTTTAACAATTATTTCATATTTGCACTGGAAATTGTTCAATTGAATACATACCACTGGTAATGGTGGCCGGCATGCAACGTTTGCAGGTGATTTTTGAACTGGATGCTGTTGTTCGGTGGTTGTGGTCGATCCATCTGGATTTTGGAAAGTGTACACGGTCAACGGTGGACGTTGATGACCTTTTTCATATGCTGTTGAAATTGTATGCGGTCTATCGAGCGATGTAACTGGATCCTGTGAATGTGGTGGCCATGTAGACACAGCATGTGTTTGATTGGTTGTTGTTGATGCCTGCAAAATTGATGATTTTATTTACAAAAGCTCTGACTATAAAATAGGAAACCCTCTTTCTTCACACATTAAACACATCAATGGTAGAAAAAAAAAAAAAAAGAACGCAAAAATTAATTTAAAAAAAGTCAAAACAAACTAAAACCTGTGTTGTAAGCGCCGGCGATGAGCAAAAGCCACTATCACTAGATTCGCCCGGTTTTAAACGTATTGCAGGTGTCATTAACTATATACATCGCACAAGTGTTTGGGGATATATATATATATTTATAACACGGAACAAAAGCATTATACAACGAAAGAAGTCCAAAACGGAAAAAAGCACAACAGAAAAAAATACAACAAAAGTTAAATAATAATAATAATAACATAAAACAGTAAGTAAAAAGACATTTAAGATGTCTGACCTGCGAAAGAGATCTTTGGTACGGCATTCCTGGTGAGTTGCTCGAACCGCTACTGTTTATCGAACTGATTGAGCACACGGAACTCTTACGTGAGCCCAACGAATTTGAATAGCCATGCGATCCAGGCGATTCGGGATAGAGAAATGATGCCGATGTTTTTGTTTCAAGAATTAATTCTTCGGACGCTTGTGGTAGAATGTTTGGATTTTTTGTGACATTTGTTATTGTTTCCATAGCCTCTTGTAAATGACCTAATTCATACATAACTTCGAATTCCTCTTTCACCACCGGCTGCAATAAATTGACGAACGTACAAAACCGTGTTCGTTCTTCGATCATGGCCGCACGTAATGAACGACGTTCAACCTCTTCCAAATCGGCTTTACGTTGGGTGATATCGTGCATTGATGATTCGACCAAACTCTGTATCGAATCCGATTGACCTTTTTTGGCCTTTTTCTGCAAACGAAGCGTATCGGTTGACCGTTTCTTTAATTCAGCACGACAACGTTTATACTCCTTTGCGTGTTCCTTATCAATAACAGCTACTTGACGTTTCCAATCTTCAACTTTATCCTATGAAATTTAGCAAATACATTCGGTGATATTCTTTTTTTTTTTTTTATTTGATATTGGATTTTGAATTGCTTTCGAAATTCATTCTCCAAATGCATGCAATATGAGAGAGAGAATTCCTTCCGTGAATGCAATTCATTATGAATGATAATTTACCTGCAATGGCAATATTAGACAGTCCATAATGGCGGTTGTGAAGCTTTTCATGCGCGTTTCTACCGCTTTATGCCGTAAACAGACTCGGGTCAATGCTGTACCAATTTCTTTGGATGCGCCTGTAATATCGGAAGTGAAATCAGTTAGTCAATCAATGGTTTTTTTTGTGTGTGTGTGTACATTCTTAAATGTGCATTAACCAATTATTTCTAAACCCAGGCTTCAAACGTTGCAGAATTATGTGTTTGAAGAAAAGAAATAAGCCAACAAAATTCATCATCGTGCCTATAATTATCGGGTTTGGTTATTGGTTTTTTTCTTCATTATTTGGTTGTTTTGCCAGAGTTTTGAGTAATCGTAAGAAAATCAAATTTTCGATTTGTCAAATACGAACTACCGTCAAACGACTTGGAATCAGTGAAGTGTATAAAAAAATCAACGATTTTGTTTTTTTCGATGAGATTACCAATGTCCGACCCATTTTCAATCAAATTTCAATTTAATTAGAAGAATCTTTTTTTTGTATTTATTTATTTGATCGAAGAGAATCACTATAGCTAAATCGTGTAACAGAGCGCTGATTTGGTCGACAAAATACAAATTGATGTTCGATGATGAAATCGACGTTTTTTCTTGTGCTCATCTTTCTTAGAAACGAAAGCGCTATGTAATTTTATTAAGGTAGATAATAAAAGAGAGAGAAAGGAAGAGAAAGATAAGTAAATTCGAAAATTAGATTGATAATAGTCGCAGCATGCTTATTGATTTGGGTATTCGATCATCATCAAATCACAAGTATGGTGTTTTGACGATGACCACCCAAAAATGGAGTGAATACCATTCGGTTATTTGTGCATTGCTGTTTTCTTTTCGATTAAACGTATATCGCCGTTTTCGATTCTTCTCGTTTCTGCTACCTCTCTCTCTCTCTCTCTCTCTCTCTCTTTCTCGCCTCTCTCTAAAATGTGTGCTTACTTAGCATATTAAGCTGAGAAAATGATTCGAAACTCTTTTCAAAAATAAATGAAGAATTTTTTTGTTTTATTCATTACATATAGTGCGCACTGCGCAGTCAAAGAAATTCAAAGCAATGATCAATAAACATGTACATCGAATTCACGTGAAGCTCAATGTTATTGAATATTTGAATCGTGCACCGCCACATAGTCTCTCATTAGAAATCTTCGATATTTTTCTGCTCTGCACTCTCGTCGGTCCATATTTTGTATATTTTCATTCGATTTTATTGACTGAACGTATTTGATATTTTTTTTCTTTCATATGATTTTTATTTTATTATTGTAGCTGCATCGATGGTAATTTTGTGTAAAAATCTAATTAAAACAACTGATCCGATGTAATAAAAAGAGATTTCTATTTCGTCAGGCCTCTCGCACTATTTGCGACTAGTAAAAGAGATGGTTTTATTTTGATTTGTTCGTGTTAACCGTGTCGCTTGTTGTTTGTTTGTGTGTAATTTTTCTTCATCGGTTGGTTCGTTAGCAGTGTTTTGTGATGTGCGCACGAGATTGCACTAGCATTATCGGCAGCCACAGCAGCTGTTTTGATATAATTTGCGTGTGTATCTATAATTTTGTAGTGCGCACTGATCGCTCTTTTGTTTTTTTTATTGGTGGCGGCACCGGCGGTGAGGGCTAGACTGTCCCAACAAAATACAAGTTGAAACTTTTTGCGGGGCTCAGGCGGTTTTTCATTTGGAAATTGTTTTTGAATGAAAATTCTAAGGAGACCAATCACCAAAGTTGGTCATACTGTACATATGCCACCATAGAAGCAATTTTCGTCAACAAACCTTTTTGTTTTGGGTTCCCACGATGAAAACCGCTTGAGCACCTCAACATTTTCAACTTGTAATTTTTTTGGGATAGTCTAGTTGGGATGTTGTGTACAAACAAATATTATTTTATGGGTAATTTTTGGTTTTGATTTTCACAATATTGAAATGCGAGATAACGACACAATGATGCGATGTTTTTAGTGTTCACTCCATCATGGAAGAACGAATACCACAGCAACGGCGTTAGTGGCGGCCGTGAATGTTTCAACTTGTATGCACATGATTCAAGTGATTTGAATTGAGACTGTGTCTGTTTTGGGTGTAATGCTGTTTTGTTTGCACGTTTCGGCTCCACATGTACACACGAGAGATTATGAGCGAAGCATTAAAAGTACTTTTTCTCCATCTTCAATATATCTTTCTTTCGTTCAATTGTGCTGAATTTGTGCATCGACAAACATGCCGAACGCCAATTGCATTGAGTTTGCAATAAATGGTAAAGAGTGCAGAAAATAAAAATAAACCATTTTGTATCATAATTTTGATTTAGGTGTGTATTTGGTTGAGTCGTTGCAATTTTCTGTGTGTCGTTCATTTTATACGAGCATCGTGGTGTGAGCAATTTAGAACGTGCATCAGTACAACTTTAAGTAGTACCACGTTATATCTCATCGTTTTCTGTTTCATTTTTCGTTGGATAAAGCAAGAAGAAGAAGAAGAAGAAAAGAACAAGAGAATTTGCATAGTTTTGGTTTGACAGGAGGATGAACTTCTTTGTAACTATATCGAATGGGTTTTCTTTCATTTGGCATTGAAATAAGCGCAAATTTGCACTCATATGTTTTTTTACTGCGATCGAATCTCGAACAAACTATATAATCTGAATTTTCTATGATTTATTTGATCTCATTCGGATTTAAATATGAAAAGAATGGAACCATATGAAGTGCGCTTCCAACTAATTGCACTTGTGTTTAAATGTTTGTATGAGTGTATGTATTATTTTTTTTGTATACAAGCCCACACGTAATCGAATACGTTGTTCGATCGTTAAACATTGTGCACTCGTTGTGCATTTGCGCGAAGAGAGAACTCTTCAGCACAAAAGAAATTGAAGCCATCTCTAATTTGTTGAACGAACGAAAAACAAGAATCCAACATTATGGACCGGTACAAGGTCTGCATCACATTGAGATGAGAATATAAAATAAACTTAAGTCAAGCATGAAATGAACCACCGGAGTAACCATTACAAACGATGTCATTGCTTTAGATGCAATGCACATGCAAAGAAAATAGCATTAAGTCCGATTATTTTAATTATTGAACGAACAAAGCAGAATAAAGCCACACCGATTTCCAGTCAAATCATTTGACCAATGGTCATTTATGCATTCAACCGAAGTCAAATAACATTCGGACGAACTACACATTTATTATCATGATGATGAAGTTTGTGCTCTCTACCTATATCTGCAATATAGAATATATTTACTGCATGAAAAAAGAAACGATTTCCGAGAAAACTATTTTTGTGGAGGTATTTTCCTAGTTTCATTTTCTCGGAATTTCAGAAAACAACCGAAATTCATCTTACGGAGAAAACACATTTACGACACTTAATTTCATTGCAAGCTTTGTTCAAACAAATCACCATTACCATTCTTCCATTGCTATTGAGACATATAGTTATGTAATCGTATCATTTGGGTCTCTAGAATATATCTATAGATGTATATTTTGTTCTGATGTTTGTTTTTAGCTATATTTTTTATTCTAGTTAAGCTTTAATTTAAATTGAATATATTATTATTGGTTCATCTCCGAAAAAAGCGTTCGGACCAAAAATGTCCCAAGTTAAATCTCCCGTTGTCATCAATTTTATCAAAGGGGTTGTTATCATTTCTTTCGATTGGCATGGCTCTTTTTTCGTACAGTCAATTTCATAAAATTGTAAATAAAGCCGTCAATTTCTTGAAATTGTGCTGACTGGCCCAGTTCCTGTTTGCAGTAGTTGATATGGAAAAAAACACAAGCAATTGACAACTAGAACGTTGAAATGGGCCGAATAATTTTCATGCGAGTGAAATGCTGTCGACGGAACAAGAATCGTTGTGCCATAGCATGTGTGTACTGATTTGTGCACATACTGATAGCGTTGTATCGAGGAAATATGCTCAATGAATAGAGAATAACCACTCAGATGAAGGCACACACAATCAGTGGACACGGTAAAGAGTGAGCGAGAAGAATAGAGGAAGAGCGCATCGAGAGCGATAGACCATCGAAAAAAAAAACCGACACAACAACCAAACAGACCAAGCGTTTTACTTGATCACGTTTTTGTTTCGCCCATTTTCTTAATTTAGTTCTCATTTTTGTTTGCGAATGATTTGCATATTACAAAATTCCCGTTTTAGCCATCATCACAACTTATAATTTTGTGTGTTGTACTCTCTCGCTCACTTTCTTTCAATCAATAAGTTTGATTTTACCGCAATTTTTTCGTTGGATTCGAATGAACAAAAATGGCAATGGGCAGACAAAAAATTCAAAAATCGAATGCCATTGATATTGAGAAATGGAAATAAAATCGAAAAAAATTGCAATAGTAAATTAAATAAAGAAATAGACATGAGCAAGATATATAAAGAAAGATGTTTTTTTTTTTGTTGAGCTGCTATATTTTTTGTGATTTCCAGGTAAATCCGTTGTTCGTTCTTATCAGTTGTGTGTCTGAATCAATATATCTATTTGACGGTACATGTCGAATCACGGTAAATTATTCCGTTTCACCGTTCAAAAGAGAAGAAAAAAGAGAGGGAGAGCGCAAGATAGAATCGCCGACACAAAGATATGTGCCAGACCATCAAAAACGCTTATATCAAATGTGAAAACAATATTTTTGTTCTCCAATTTCATTTTGTAATAAATTCGGAGCTCTTTTATTCCTTTGGTGTGTGTGTTTGTGTTTTTTTTTCTTCGTTCGTTATTTTTACCGCCGACAATTTTGCGAATAAACTTTGTTCATAACAAGCATGTCGTGGTCGACCAAGACGATGTCGATGTCGATGACGTGGAAAATCACGTGTATTAACTTTATTGAATTATATATATATGTGTGTGTACGATGTTTGATCATGACTTTGATATTGAATTTGCATCATTTGAATTTCAATGGGGTCATAATCCGTGGCATACGACACAAATAGAAAACACTTGGCATCTCAAGTTCCGTACCCGTCCAAAGTCTTTTGTGTGCGCCTTTATACCTCATTTCTGTGCTTTTTTATACCTCCGTTTGCTCGTTAGTGGTATTCGTTCATCAAAAAAAACCTTTAACCTAAAGTCATAGGGCCTTTGTTTGCGTTAGATGACAACAACAAATATTGGTTTCTGATAGTACACCATTTTTTTCACTTATTCACATTGTTCAAACATTCCATGTGTGTTTTGTGAGTTCATGTTCATTTTTTTAAATTTTTTTTTTTCTATAATATTCGCGAACACAATAAAAGACATCAATCTCCACGAAATTTTTCTTTTCTTTTTCTGACATTTAATTCTCTCGTTTGCCGCGCGTCGATTAGATCGACCATCATTTCGAGCATACACGTGAAGCGAAAACAATGAATTTAACTTCGGGCAAATGAAATCCATTAAAAAAAAGTATGTCTGACTTGAGGAAAAAAGTGCTAAATGCGGAGTACTTGTGATCTTCCGATTGCATTGCAGCTTCATTTCGTGTTTTTATATAAATATATATTATTATATTTAGGTTAGAATTAAAACAAAAGCAACGGAGGTAAATTCAATCACGACTTTGATATATTCGTATGTTATTGTTGTTGATTTTCTGTCTTCACGGAATTTTTGAACTAGCGGCTCAACATGTTTTTTTTTTATTCTTCGCTTCTCAGACGAAAAAAACTTCTATACTTACACCGTTTTCTAGAACAATAGCCAATTCAAACAGCAATCTTTTTACATTTAAATATTTGCGCTGAATATTTATGATGATGCCGGTTTCCTCTGTCGGAATTTGGTTTATTTTTTACATTTTCACGCGGAAAAAATTCCGCACAAGAAGCAAAATAAATGTGAACAAGTTTGAAAAAGGTTACAAAAATCGAGAAAAAAAGAGAATTCGACGTGAATGACGGGGCATTCCATGCGTAAACACTGAGATTCATAAGAGACAAACCGCTCATTCATCCGTCACATGTTTTATTATTTTTCTTGCTCTCTGACTGCCACTTCCCCGCATCGCAATGCACATCGATCGTATTCCCATTGAGATGCAATTTAATTTGCCATTTCCGATTTTTGCCATTTCCGATTTTTGCCATTTCTCACACATTTATCAGACAAAATACAATATCGTTTACAGCAAATCAATTCAGTTAATTGTGTCATTTCCACATTTTTATGAATTGCAAACACAACAAAGAAAGAAGAGAATGAGAGGCAGAGAGAACAAGATTGCAAAAAAAAGACACTTAACAGAAGCAAACTTTGCTAGAATCTGGCACTTTGTGCATGTTGTGCGGCAATAAATGGGATGTGAGCGCAAGCGCGTCCGACCAAGTGCGAGAATTTTAATGAAGACTAATGGGAGTGATGCCGTTATCCATCACCAAAATGAAGACAAGCGTGAACAGCGACATTACACTTTGCCTTTGCATGGCATTGATTGCGATGATTTTTTCTCTCTTACCATGTGGCTCTTTTTTTTTTTTTAATGAATGAAAATTATTAACGTAAAAATGGCATCATCTCTCGCGATCGCTTAAGATCGTATCAATCGTAAAATCACATAAAAAAACCAAGGGGAAAAGTACTAAATACATCTAATACCAGTAATACGATCTAGTACAATAAAAATACCGAAAAATACCATGTAATACACTTTAGTACTACACATTTTTTAGAGCATTCACAAGCGATCTGATATTCATCTGTGTGAAAGAAAAATAATTTGAAAACAATATTTTTTGTATCACTCTTGCTTACAATTTTAATATTACAAAATATTAATTGAACAAAATAACTGAATAAATGTCATAAAAATATGCCAACGCACAAGATTTTATATATATTTCTTTAACACACAAAATTTGTTAGTTTTGACATGGAAAAATCTAACCTAACTTCGGTCCAATATATTTTTTCATCTTCTGATTTGTGTAGAGATTTTGTTTGAATATGAAATTGTGTCAACAAAAACGTGTGCGTTGAATTTTAATTATTTCGGTTTGTATGTGTCTCGTTTCTCTCAGTCAGCTTTAAAAAATCCTCATTACTAAATCGTATTACTTGGTATTTTTCGGTAGTTTTATTGTACTAGATCGTATTACTGGTATTAGACGTATTTAGTACTTTCCCCCTTGAAAAAAACGCAACGAACGCAAAACGAGAATGAAAAGAAAGAGCTGATATAAGTTGGTTTTTGCATGCAAAACAGAAAAAACGACCGCGCACCGGCCATATCATTTCATCGCATTTAAAAAAGAGTCAATTGATACTCATTCGATCAATAGGTGGCAATTAATGGTTATTTATTGTGTGTAACAATAACGATCGTAATAATTGAATGTATGCGTGTTTTTATTCAAAATTGTACATGGTGTCTATATAACAATTCAGAGTTTTTTAATTTGATCGTAAGCACTTCGTTCTCTTCCTTTTCTCTCGCTCGCTCGCTCGTGCATACAGTTATGACCTTGATTGAAATGACGCCAGTGTATGCTGTGTGCCGCAAGTGTTAGAGCAATTACCATACGTTAGAGAGCGTGAAAAAAAAGTGCTATTCTCATCTTCTTTTATAGCATTTCACGAAATTGACGCCGAACACCGATAAATTCCGGGCAACAACAACAAAATGATGTCAGTTAAATCGATACGAGAATTTCACTGCAACATTTTCGAATAGAAAAATGTCGATTTGTTTTCCATCGATTACTCCATTCATAACATATTTGTTTTGCGTTTACGAACACGAATATCAGTCTCGCATTTTATTCGTCATTTTTCGTTCGTTTACTTTAAATTGAATTGCAAATGCTGATCAAATTGACGATAGAATAGATAAAAATGTAGCAACAACAACAAAACAGCCGTTCCATCGTTTTGGAGGTTTCAATGAAGATCACCTGTTCGTTTATTGTTTTATACGATAAATTGACTTTTACATGCAAACAAAAGAGTAGAAAAAAACAGAGGCTTACACAGCGAAAAAGTTCACTGTAATGAAGGTCATGTTACGTAGGGTCTGTGGATATCTTTAATTTGTTCTTTTTTTAGTACTGAACATTCGAGCCAACATAATGTCGCTTTGATGCCATTTTAAAGGGGGAGATCAAGCGAATAAATGATAAATGAGAACCGTATGCGGCAGATGTGTCAAAGAAATCAAGTATGGTGCAAAAACACGCAAAATGTGTACAGAAGAAGATTTACGTGCTCATCAAAGCAGAGTGTTACACTGGCCCATTCAATGTATATTACATTGCCGTATTTGCCATTAATTGCACACGTTTCTTTGCAGAATTGGCGGGTCGTTTATTGTGCTGCCGCTGCTTTGTTGTTTCGTTTTTTTTACCGCTGCATACGCATGCACTACGAAGTGAAGTAATATTATTGTTATAGTAATCATGACGCAGTCAACAATATTTAACTTCACTATTTAGTTCTATTATGGCCATGGCACCCGGGCGAATTGTTTATGGCACGAATTATGAGCATAATATTTTGTTTGTGTGTCGGTGTGAAGCACCCGAAACCGGGCGAGAATTCAAGCAAGAAATATAACGCTTTGAATACAGCTTGAATGCTTGGCAGCAATGAATTAACAACGACTTGCAGTAAATCACAAAGATCGCATTTTGAATACAGCAAATAACGATTTTATATGATATCATTTTGTTTTTATACTAAAACTTCACTATCCCATTTATTAGTCATTTAAATGCACTATATTCGGTATTTTTCTTCGCTCTCTCTCTATCTCTCGCTATCCCACTCTATTCGCAGGTTTTGAATCGGTTTCCTTGTATAATGATTTTCACATATAAATCTGCTCCTCTTTGTCTGTATGCTCAAAAAGTGATTTTCGTAACTATTACCACTTGGTATATCCGAACTGGAGAATAGAACATTATATAGAACTCGATAAGTGCTTCTTTTTTAGGTTTCTGTTTTACTCTCATTTCAATTCGTAATGCTTAATGCATTTTTTATGATTTAATCAGATGAAATAAGGAATTATTATATTTGTTTCCATTTGGATTTTCATTTCTGCTCATTTTTTACTTTTCCGCACACCTAGTGTAGGGAAGGTATTGTATTAGGCCAAAAAATTAAAGTCATCCCAAAACATGTTTTCTATGCATATTTAATGTAGAAAACACGATTGGAGATGATTTTGGGGCATATTAATGTGCGTCGCTGTGTGTGATGTGTCCTGTGTCCAGTGACCTGTGTCCTGTGTCCTGTGGCGTGTTGCCAAAATTTGTTAACTCGATAAATCTTTTTCCAAAAACTCAATTCAAATTCTGACTTTGCAGGATGATTTGGGACTACTAGGAGACGTGCTGATTAGTTTTTGAGCAATATCTGTTGACCGGTGTAATTTTTTTGGGTCCGAATGGACACAATCCATACATTTTACTTTTTTGATCATTTTTCAACCATTTTGGTGACACGATGGTTTCGTGCTCAGACATGAAATTCAAAATCTGACTTTACGGAATGATTGGGCGTTACGAGGAATAGATCCGGTCAAATTTTCAACGACATTGATTGATCGATGTAAAACTTAGACTGTGAAGAGGCACTTATGAGAAAAATGCCTTAAAATGATATTCTTTCAATTTGAACGCTGTCTTTGTGTAGTGGGGTTTTTTTGGCACGAGAAACCCGAATCTGATGTTAGTTTTAAGATGCAATCAATTTTTCACAGACTTTTCATACAAAAATCGAAAAAAAAATTCATTCTTGTATGAAAGACTTGCCTTTGTGGTACTTTAATGATGTGAAACTTTGAACAGGCTATTTTTTGGATTGAAATTTCTTTAGACTTAATATGATTATTTATTTTGATAAGAAAATAATATTCACAAGTTTTCACGGTAATTTAAGTTACTGCAACCATACATAGACCATCATTTCTGTTTATTCCCAAAATTTCGGTTCCATGCGGAAAAGTCAGCTTGCGTACGTAAGCCTCTTTATTTCTTCTTTCATTCATTCGTATTTTTTGTATGCAGCAGAGATCCGGTAGAATCATTATGATATAGCTTATGCGAGTAACTTTGGTTAAATGCAATTCAAAAATAATGCACCACCAGTTGGTATAAACGACGATGATGACTGCAACACGACATTGACTAATTTATTAAAATAGCATTTTTGCGTACGGAGTAGATATGATACGGTTGATATGGAATGTATTTTGATTGTGTTCAAATATTTTACTCATATTCCATTCTAGAAGAAAATGCACACAAGAGAAGAGAGAAGATAGAGAGGTTGCTTACAAAATTGCCAAAAGGCAATTGTATTATATGTATAAGTATATATACCTAGTTTATCTCTCCGACATTTTATGGAATTGAGTCAAAAATATGCACATTTATGTTCGAAAACTTGTGTTTTGATGGGATTGGTTTCTGTCGTCTACGCCATTTGATTTAATGGCAATTCAAGGCTATTCAATTTGGTGTCGATGTGAACTTGGATTTAAGCAATCATATGTGTGTATGTGACACAAGCCCATAAATTGCCCTGCATTTGGCACAAATTCAATCATTATTAGGAGAAAAGCAAACTATTTTCATCAAATGTTTTTTTTTTTATCGAATGATGATACCTTTTTCGCCGCAGTGTCATCTTTTAAGCACTATTTTCCATTTTAAATTTGGCTCAAGCTAAATCAACACAAACTCCGAAGAAAGAAAAAAGCATTATGAAAGCGGTCATTTGTGATTTTTCGAAACTACTTAACGATTCTTTGTTGAATTGCACTATAAATTGTGTCCCGTCATATATTGAACCTTTTAAGGTAACAATAACTTTGAAAAGATTTCGAACTTTTGATATGTCTCAAAATGCCAAAAATTCAATCATTATTGTGAAAGAAACGGAGATAGGAAAGAATTTGTGACAACGGACGGTTTCAATGGAATGGGCCAACGAAAAGATAGACTGACCAATTGATTTGATATTTTTATCAATATAGTGTTTTTGTTGCGAAAGGAAATAGAGACGGAAAATGACATCGCTAAGGAAAAGTCGACGAAAAGAAAGGCAAACAATAAATATCCGCATTTGACAGTTATTGGCATATGTGTGACAAAAAGGCACAATAAAATGACTTGCTTTCGATGGGCTCTTTCAGCAGCTGATTTGCTCATTTTGTGTATGCTATTTTCATGCTTAGTTCGTATATATTTGCTTGTAGTTTTTTTTGGTGTGTCTTGTTTTCCGTACAACTATGCCGGATATATTTTCCCATTCTCATGCTAAATGTGGCTTCTCGGTTTCAACATAACATTTTTTTCACACATTCGTTCCATCATGACATCATATTTTGTCTCTTTCTTCTCTCTTTCTCTTTCTCATTCGCCCTCTCTGTCTATCTCTCTCGCTCTCTTTCCCTTTCCATATAAATATATTTAAATGTGTTGACGAAACTGTGCAAAAACAATGGGAAAACTCTCACTGCTATGAGTTGAACGCTTTGTGATCCTATCGAAAATACGTCAAAAGTAAAATGTGTAAATTTTCGTGTGCACACACAAACACCCACATGCCCAATCAAATTAGCACACATTCGAGATTTGACGATATTTCACTTCGGTTATATTACATTCAGCTGAAAAGTCTGTGTGACACTGAATTCATATCATATGGCATACAAGATTAAATTGTTGATACTCTTGACGATTCTCACATAAATTTCAAATTGGAATTTGGCCCCTTTCATTAAATTGAGATGATCAGTCAGATTTTGACACATTTGCATTTGGGTGAATAATGTTTTTGTTTTGATTCCAACTTTTCAACGTTTATTGCTTTGGTCGGCTTTGATCTTATCAAAATGTCGTGTCAACCTATTCCCAATATTGACCAATCAAAATTTTAAAAATAACCTACAATCAATCAAGAATCGCATCGAGTACAGAGTGCAATATTCATATTTCGAAATCAAGTGGCAATGGCAAACTATGCGTAATAAATCGAAAATAACATCAACAAAACATAATGATTTGTTTGGCTCGTTAGTACTCGTACTAACAAAAATACGAAACTATTTGCAAATGCCTAGGCCTTATATTGATGCGATGAAAGAATTTCAAAAAAAAACTGGCATATGGCTATTTTATCGCTCATTCGTTATCGATGTGTGCGCAATTTCTCTAACTTCATCTGTCCACGTGATTATTGATAGACAGAATGAGCACTTTTTTCATCGCACAGATTGTGTGTGTAAATGCGAAGGCGTTTAGGTTGGTCAAATGTTTTATGGCTGATTCAATAATAATTTCATAAACTTTTTTTGCGAAGAAATCGCGACTCGTTGGCTTGAATGAAGATTTATTCGTTTCGGCTGATTATTTGGATTTGTTTATATGGCGGTTGTTGTCGTTCTTTGTTTGTGTTCTTTTCTTTGTCGCATTCAAGATATGGTTTCATGTATTGTGGCTCCGTTGTTCCTTCTTTTTATTTTTCAATTTAGATTTTATTATTTCCATTGCGAATGAATGTTTCTCGTTTGAATTTGCAGCCGGAAAATGCACAAGCAAAACAAAAAGGACCAATGGCCAAAAGTAATAAAACAACAATTTTTTTCCCCAAAGATCCAACCGACTTTATGCAAACAATATCCGGCAAACAAACACCAAATTGATTGTAACCGGCAACATTGTTGTTGTTTTATGTACTCTCACATCGTACAATAAATAACATTTTATGAATGATATAAATTACCTCTTGAGTTGGTGGCAGCGTCTGCTATTTTCTGGAACGCATCCAAATAGGCTGAAATGGCTTGAATCGTTGCACTGCAAATAAATTACACACAGAAATTGGATGAGAAAAAAAAATGGTTAGCAAAAATTTCGTTTACATAAAAAATTGTGAAGAATTTTATACTCTGTCTCTCTTTAAACAAAAAGACGGCATTTATACATCGTTGTATCATGTCGCGACTGGTTGTAACATATTTCTTTTTCGGTCGTGTTCAATTTCATTCACTGCCCGAGCGACGGACGGTAGCAGTGTGAAAAGTGAAAATTTAATTACATGTCATTTTTTTGCAAGTAGTTTGTATATTGTTCACCTTTCTGAGCATCTTAAAATAGATCGACCCCCAAAAAAATCGACCAAAACAATTTTTGCGAACAAAAAAGTACTATAATAAATCACGAATTCAACTTGAAATTATGATGTATATTTTGTGCGTTTTGCACTTGTACAACAGCAATGGGCAAGTGGTGCGTGTTGAGCGTGTGCGCGTGAGCAAACTCACCCATTGCATGTTCCTTGTTTTTTTTTCTTCTTTCTAATGAGTCAATCATCATCACGGCTTAAATTGGTATAATCGCTTTACAGTTAAAATAAATAAGCTTTTATGAGCTGTGGGCCTGAGTGAGTGTGCGCACACACTCACACCGCATGTGTGTTCTCAATTGATTGTACAATATGACTATGCGTCGTGTGTGTTGTATTTTACTCGGCACGAACTCACAATTTTTCAATTTTAATTAACGCAAATGACCAGCATATTCATCAGTCAGCTGCAAATAAAGCCACTGAAAATATGAATAACAATGACTGCGACAATGGTCGTCACTTTGAATGACGGATGACGATATAAAAAAAAGAACCAAACATGATGAAATTGTGTGTGCTCAACCAATTGACTCAATCGCATCAATTTTCGCCATTTCACATTGTGGTCTTTTACGATTGGATGCGATTAGATAAGTGCGATATATGGCGCATGATATCGCTCAGTCATAAAGTCTCGCTTGGTCTTCGTCACTTGACAAAAAAAATCCACATAATATCGAATATTTATAGAAAATGAACGTATCGCGAGCCGAACGTTGAAAACAAATCGAAAAGTCATCGAAGTGGCGTGCATTCGATAAGACATCTATTCCATGGCACCAACGTCATTCGTTTTGGCCGTAAGCGATCTGGATTTGTTCCCTTTATTTCTTTTTTTTGTCGAAATTGAAAATAGTACCGATCCAAAACTTTGTGAAAATGCATGCATGAAATTAATTTGAAATATTTCCAATGGGAATGTTGTATTTCATTCAATTATAGCACCGTTAAATGGTCTATGTATGTGGTATTTATGAAGAAGACGGAAAAAATCGGTTGAAAAGGCGGCCGAAATGTTTCGATTCTTAAGTGGGTGCATGTGTCGGTATGGAAAAGCATATGTGTTTTTGTGTCTAAAGAAAAGCCATTTCTCTAACGGTAAAATGCGAGAAAAGGCGCATTTCAATGATGCAAAAACGAAATATTGATCAATATTTTTGCCTTCTGGAAAATACACATATCTCAAACGATCGTTTTGCTGTGTTGCTGTTTGCATTTCTGGCAATTTCTTATGCATTGGCCAAGATTTAGCACTTGCTCCAATTTGAAAATCGTGCTCGGTGTTGGCACAAACGGAAATCGATTGCAATCTCGCGCATCAACAGTACACAATCTTTTTTTTTCTCTCGTTGTTTTATTTCGCCATCCCATCAAAAATCGTTTGTTTTTCTACCGTCATATGAATAATTGTGCAATATTTTAGAAACGGCAAACCCTGTTTCGTTTCTTGAATTTACTGCATGTCAGACAAAAAGTCTTCGAGAAAAACTTTGTTGATTTTCGATTGCTTGAACTTTCTATATTTTGAATTCGAATTAGAAAAGAGAAAGAGGAAGAGAGAGAAAGAAAGATTGAAATCGCTTGATTTACGAATGTTTATGTTTGTTTTCGACACTTTACGCCTATTTTTAGCATTATAATGATCTTTTTTAGCTCTCGTCTGTATAGTTGTTATAGTCGCAATCATGTTGATTGGTTCAATGTTTCTATTTCTCTATTTGACTTTTTATTTCGTTGACATGTTTTATTATTTATTTATTCACCGTCTGATCACAGACTGAATTTATCACAAAATTTGTACAATATCGTTCACAATGAAACACCACCCGATCGTATACCCAGCCACCAGCCTTCTCGACTTCGGAGCAGCAGATATCGATTGTGTTCACTGTTTTTATTTCTATATAACACATAAAAGTTCAAAATTAAATTTTTCACCGAACAAATATCACATTTTCCAATTTGACAATATTGTTCCTAAAGATGTGTCTTGTTTCCGATTCCAAAAATATTTCTCTTATCAAGTTAAAGTTTCTACAAGCTACGTAAAACGGCTGATTATGTGCGTAATCCGATGAAAATGCCCTAACTCTAATTAGTTCTGTACTTCTCAAATTTCTTTGGTTCTCATTATATTGCAGTCTTGTATATACAATTTTATCTCTAAGTGAGCTAGACACTATTTTACTTAAAAGCAGATCATAAATTAAAAATATAGAGGCATTTATACGCCGTCTCCAAAGCGGTTGAATATTCAAAACATCACATCTAAACTGATACGGTGGCAATACATAATTCTCATCTCTCTGATATACATATCGTAACGACCAAATAACAAAATCTTTCTGAATTGATTCTATTCTATCGGAGTGGATACGATGGTATGGAAGCCATACAATACTCGCGTATTCCAATTTTGACCTAACTAGTGCACAATATAATATTTTTGCAGATTCTATCGTGTACTTATTTTTTAATGTTCGTTTGATGAAACCCATTGCCGCATGTGCACTGGCTGTAATCGCATCGATGTGATCTGTGAATGTCAGTTTTGTGTCGAAAATAATGCCAAGATCCTTGTGCATTTTGGTCCGTTCAAACGTATGATGGCCGTTGTCGATCGTATAGTCGTAGTTGACTACGTTTGCACCCTTTGCATACGTCATTACGTAGCACTTCTTCAGATTCAAATGCAGGTTGTTTTCGTTACACCAGTCGCTCAATTGATCAATGGCCCTTTGAAAAATGATGGCATCAATGGGCGAATGTATAGTGCGGATCAATTTCAGATCATCTGCAAATAATAAAACAAGTGCATTTGACACGGTTGCAACAATGTCGTTTATGAAAATAATAAAGAGACATGGTCCCAAAATACTTCCCGCGGGTACTCCCGATGGTACAATGAAAGTCCTTGACTTTTTTTCACCAATTCCAACAAACTGCGATCGTGATGTCAAATAACCATGGAACCATTTGACAATTTGGCGGCCGAATCCAAATCTCACCAACTTCTGAAGCAATCTCATGTGACTGACACGATCAAAAGCCTTTGCGAAATCGGTGTACAACACATCCGTTTGACATTTGTTGATCATCGAGTCCATCGTAAAATTCACCATTTGCAGTAAATTTGTCGCAGTTGATCGATTCTTCACGAAACCATGTTGATTGTGGCTGATCTTTCCATTTATAAATGTTTCGATTTTGCCGTAGACCACAATTTCAAATATTTTTGCGATTGTTGGAATAATCACAACTGGCCTATAGTTTGATGCACTGCTCTTTTTTCCCGATTTGAATATTGGCACTATTCTGGACTTTTTCAATGCATCTGGAACACATCCTTGTTGCAATGACTTTCTAAATAGCACTGTTAATGGCCTTGACAGTGTGTGTGCGCAGTTTTTCAGGAGTTTTGGTGATACACCATCTGGACCGGCTCCCTTATTCACATTGATCGATTGTAGTGCTTTTAACACATCGGCTTCACTGATGTCAATGTCAAACGATATTTCTCCGCATTCACTCAGCAATTGATCCAAATCGATATTATCGCTCTGTGTGTATTGACTTTCGAAAAAATCAGCGAATAATTCCGCTATCGACGTTTCGTTGTTGGCTGTTTCATTGTTGTATTCAACAATAGCAGGAATATCGCTTCGTTTTCTTCTGTCATTCACAAATCGCCAAAAATGTTTTGGGTTTGATCGGATTTGCGATTGTATGCGGCTGATGTATGACCTGAATACCTGGCTCTGCAATTGCATGAAAGAATCCGTGATGTCATTGTATTCGACAAAATTACCAGTCTCTCTTGCACGTTTGTATGCTTTTCTCCTGACATTTTTCATGTGCTTCAATTGTTTCGTGTACCATGGTGGATCGGTGCTTTTTTGTACGGTGATTTTCGGAATAAATGAGTCTATTGCCTCGTGTAGAACATTGCCAAATGATTGGAATGCATTCTCGAGGTCATCAATTCGATTTATTCCCAACAAAATGTCATTCGCAATGAAAAATTCATTCATCGCATCGAAATCAGCCGAGTTGTATGTATATATTTCCGATGACTGCGGTGTTGTGTGTTCATTTCCATCAATTGTCACTTCTATTTCGATTGCTTTGTGCCAAATGTCGGATTTAACTAATGGTCTTGTTGATTCAATCAACGACATTTCGTAGAACTTGTTTGTGAATACAAGATCCAAAACATTTCCGGCTGGATTCACGATATTTGACAATTGGTGAAAACCACAATCGAACATTGTGTCGAAAACAGCAATGCCTCCTTCTGTCGATACATTCATTGGCAAGTAATAGTCACCATCATCGGCTTTGATCCATTTGACACCTGGCTGATTAAAATCACCACATACAATAACAATGTCATTATCATTGTATGAGATCAGCTTGACGATCTCAGCGAATTCCAAGAATTTTGATGTTTCATGCACCGATCGAATGTACACCGCAAATACATAAATATTGCACGAATCGAACGAAATTTTCACGCACACATGCTCAAGGCCACTGTTCTCCGATAGAATGACTCGCTCACTGTTCAACTTACATTCAACAGCAATCAGTACACCACCACCGTCTGTCCTGTCACTAGTGAGTTCATTACGATCACCACGATACACGTTGTAACGTTTCCCGAAATGTTCAATGTCTTTGATACTTTCAAATAGCCACGTTTCGAAAAATGAAATAATTTGAAAAGGACACGATTTTGTTGCTAATCGTATCTCGTCGACTTTGTCGCGAATAGAATGTGTGTTTTGAATGTACACATTCAATTTGGTTTGATTTGATTTGTTTATTTTGTACGAGTGTTCATTTTGCTGATGCGATGGTATTATGCCTTTGACAGTGTTTTGTTCGATGCTTCCGGTGATTTTTTCGATGGCGATTCCATTTGTTTCGTTTGTGTGTTGCTTTGTGTATTCAAATCGACTATATCCATTTGATCGGATGCCGTTGATGTGTGGCCGTTTTTCGCGTTGAGTGCCGGGTATAGAAAATCGCCCATGGTGGTGTTCTGAACAAATTCTCTCACAAAAACATCGGATTCCCAGGCCTCCGGTTCAATCAATACGTTGAAAACATCTTCATTTACCTCGATTTTAAATGACACAAATTTCAATGTACTTACATCTTGGCCTTTTTTAACGAGTTTATGCACGCGGAACTTTTCTTTATTTTTAACCGGTGTGTCTTCGACGATGTAATCCATGATTTCCTGTTCCGTTGTCATTGGATCGAATCCAGATATCCAAATTGCCTTTTTAAATATCGGTTTTTCTTCACGTGTCGGTTTATGTACAACATTCAGGCGCGTTGTTGTCGACTTTGTGCCCATTCGTGGTTTCGGTGCATCAATTTTCGAAGATTTCATTGACGGTGGAAACGATTTCGATATTTCTTCGGTACGCGGTCGTTTGGCGGATTTTACCGGTGCATTATCACGAAGAGCATTTGCATAAGATGACGGTGGTCCATGCATAAACGATGTTTTCGGTGTGTTGGTCAACGAAATATTGCTCGAAACAGTTTTCTTTTGCCCTGTGACATTGCGATCAATTGACTTTTTTGCGATAAATTGTGTGTCTTCGTGAATATCTTCGGTTTTGCCTTGTAATTTCGAAATCATGCCTTTTATTTCGTTGAGTTCGGATAAAACTGCTGAATTATCCGTATTCGATTTTGAATCGGTTGATTTGGCTTGCCTTGTTTTCGAATTTCCACGATTTGCTGGCATTTTCAATTTTACTTTCAATTCTTCAGGCGACAGCGATTCACAGCACACAAATACGGTACACGGCAACAATACATACATAACCGCACTTTCTCCCAATTGAATTGTTTATTTTCAACGATACGATACGGTGATAGGATGAGATCAAAGGAACGCTTTCATGACTAAAAAAAACAAACATAACAAACAAAGAGCATAGAGGAAGAGAGCGAGAGAGAATGTGTGAAGATGAAAGAAGCACAGGAAATCAAACTAAAATAAAAATCATTTTGTTACGCATTGATGGTTATCAGATTCCTTATTTCCCTTCCGATTTAGTGATGCTAAAATCACGAATGCAAAATATGGGACATGTGTGCTTGAACCCGGTCAAATCAAAAACAAATCCACTGACCGATCTCAATTATTAGAATTTAAGATCAAGTTTCATCAAGAACAAAAACAACGAACTCAATGAGATCGTCTTAAAAAAAAAAAAAAAAAAAAGGCCAATGTGCAATTACCCAATAAGAAACAATGCGAATATGATTGAATAAATAGGAACGAAGATCAACGTTAGCCGCAAAACTCATGGCAAACTATTGACTATTCTGTTTGCGTCATACAACGACACTTTGATTACGTTCATTGTTTTTTTCTTCTTCTTCTTCATTCACACAGAGTGTGGTTGTCTTTGACCATTTATCATTATCATTATCAGTATCCGTTTATTTAGTCGTGTGCACTGCTTTTTTGTTCGCCTTTTTTACGTTTTGTTTCGTTTCATTTTGTTTTAACAATTTTTGTTCGCTTCTTTCTTCATTTCTCCGAACACAAGTACTACACTTGAAGCTCATTGCATTTTGAATTTGTGTGATTCGGTATATTTGTTTCAATTGCAATTTTCAAGGTTAAGTGTAATCGGATATGCAAATTTATTTGTTGTTGTATTAGCTGTGCATGTCTATTTCAAATCGTTTTGCTTTTGCATTTGGAATTTTAAATGGAAAATAAAAAAAAATGCATGACATTTGATCGCATCGTATTATATGTAAATTGTTTTTTTTTTACAATTTCAGACGAAAATTTATCAGAAATTCTATTGTTCGTTTATCTCATCACTGCCCGTTCACTATTCAAATGTGAAAATTCATCAAACCAATGTAAAACAAATAAAGTCTGTACAAGTGGGTGAAAAGTATGAACATTTGCGTTGAATCAGAAGTCAAAGTGTCTAAAGTTTTGCGGCTGTATTACGAAATGGTATTGGTAGTGATTTAATGTAAAACTCGAGAGCTCACTCATCACAAATGGCAGTAAAGACGAAACGGAGAAATGACATATTTGTTAGTTCGCACAAACGATTTTATTTTCATTTAAAACTTGTACAGAGTCGTTACAAAGCGTACAGTGAAAATGAGAAGTCGCCAGCAACTGGGTCAATTTCCGCTTAGCTAATCGTTTTTACAAAAAAAGACTACAGCTCATAATTATGCATCGTTCTATTCATGTGTTTTTGTTTCTTTAAATTCTATTCTTAGGACCTTTAAAAAATTCTCATTGCGTTCAATTTCGATTCATCGTTGTGGTTTTCGATTTTTGTTTATCCAAAGTATAAGCTTTATTTGGATGCCATTTGGTTTTGATGAGTGTGGCACTTTGAATATTTATTTGTTTTCTTGATGGCATTCAAAATCGACAGCATGGCTTTCAGTTTCAAGCGATTTTGGACCGAGTATTTTTGGACTATTGAAATCCAACAAAAGCGCTTCTGAATGAAATGGAAAGTGAATTACGCGCTATAATCGCATTAATTCGATATATATGTGTTACGAATGAAAAACGAATGTGTTTTTAAGAAAATGAGTTCGAGATGTGTGTTTGTATATAATTTCGTGAGGTTGTGAACATTTCAGAGATTTTCGAGCCAGCGAGATTTAATACGTTTTCATTCATTCGGCCACACGAATTTTTCGTTTTAATTTAATGCGAGATGATGGCAGTGCAAGATGCATTGCGGTCGAAATTTTGAGCGCACACACACACCATGCTGATTGATGTTATTTTTAATTCTTTTCGAAACATAGTTGTACGCATGCTGCGAATTATTGCTTTGCAGTCACATTCAATTTGTCCTCTTTCACGGTGACAGTAAATCCATAATCGTAAAAAGTCAATGTACGCGCGCATCGTGGCCTAATCACATACATAGAGTAGCAATAACGACCAAACAAATCGTCAGCATACAATCGAAACGGAAGAACCGAAAAACAAAATTCGGTCAAAATTTACGATTTACGAACATGCAATCAATCTATTCAAAATATATATATATATGTATATGTATAAACGACACTGATGGAATTGCTTACAAATATTTTTATGGGACTTGAGCGCTTCAAACGATAGTTGTACCGTTCAGTTTGTGAATATTTTTTTTTCTTCGTGTGTTTGGCGTTTACGCCAACGATAACAATAACACAATACAGAAAACAGAAGCAATATGTACAGCAATCAACCCAAACAAAAATTGCCTAAAAACACACCTTATAAATAGGTTCTTTTTTGTTCCTTTTCTCGTGTGCTGTGTGTATTACTTAATTTATAGCTACTTTTTAGTGTGACTCCCTCTCTTCCAAATGCTATGTTATGTGTGTACGCCGCTAAATTGTTCCATTTTTCATTGGTTGTGTTTTGTATTTGAGTCATTCACATGTGGAGTATATTTGAGCGTTATATTTCAAATACTAATTAAACACCATGTTCGATGTTAAATTATGTCCGGTTTAGAATATATTGAATGGGACACGAGAGCAATTCAAAATATTTCATCGAAAACTATTGATGCTTGTAAATAGCGAGCGCGTGACAGTGGCTATGTTTATGGCGTTGATAATGTTTTCTTGTGAATTCAAACGACTCTACGCGCAAAAAATAAACACACACACACACGAACCGATGAGTAAAATTTTAACGATGTTGTTCTACATGCGTTTTACATTTTTTTTCTTCGACTCCATTTGATGTCACATTTCCCGAAAGCGCTCGCGCCCATAGCGATCTATTTATTCATTTATGGGTGTCATTTACATGCTCTTTTCAATTAAATATATTGGTCGGTCCGCAAAAGTGCTTCTCCTATCATTTCCACCTAATCGCTTGCTTGCATTTGTCTCTGTTGTTTTTATCACTTCATATTTTTTTTTTGTTGTCGTTCGCTCAGTTTTTATTGCATTTATTGCGACCAATAAAACCAATGCGCACATAATAGGCGCTTGCGCGTTCGCGTCAACCAACAAATTGAATGAAATTAAAAGCGTATATGCGCCAATCATTTGAATATTTCTACATTAATTGAGTATGTTACTTTTTGTGATAAAGAGAAATCGATAAAATTCCATTAGTGTAGTGATGGTGGTGGTGGTTGATACTTACCGTAAACATACATGCAGCTTATTCGCTTTGGCCATAAAATCTTCCCATAGTGGGCTCGTGTTCTGGAAATGAAAAAAAAAACATGGCAAATTAGTGTCATTGAAATTGAAATTCCATTTAAAATGTATTTGATGGTATCATTTAATATATTCGCAACTCGATCATATGATAAAATAATAAAAGAGAAAGAGAGGAAAGAGACATTGATGGTCAAGTGCTTGTGCGAGTGTTCGCGAAATTGAAAATCACAAAACAAGAGAATTGATTGACATCATCGTATTCAGAACAAAACGATTGGCGTGAAGATAGAATGAGTGTGTGCTTGTCGTCTCATTCTGTAAATGATTGCCACACATATTCACTGTGTACGGTAATGCGCTACGGATTGATGGACGGGTAATTATCTCAGTGTATGCATAATTATGTGCAATGCTAACGACGCACCTTCCTACGCTTCGCACACTGAACATTAATTTTCAAATTCACTGCCTCTCTTTCATTATTTGCCATCTCCATCACATTTATCTATTTTTCAATTCCAATGAGGAAATTGTCTGAAGAAAAGTTCAACGAGAAACGTAATCATGATCGAAGACAATTTGATTATAGCTTCTATCTTCCAAACGTTTAACTTTCTTCATCTCCGATTGTTTGCTTTCTTTTCTTTTTTGATGTCATTTAGCGCGATTGTTGTTGATTAGTTCTCATTTGAAGCCCATTTGAATGATGATTAAGACATGCGACAAAAGAAGGAAGAAAGAATCGAAAGTTTCACAATGGAAATGTCATCGTGTTAAATTTCAATTGTACCATTTTACGTACACCCACAGTATACATCTAATTCAAAAGAGAGGTTTGCTGCGCTCTGGAAAGTCTTCTTACTTTGTTTATTTCTTGCGAGAGAGAGAGAGAGAGAGCTTATGAAAAGCGGCAAAATATAAACAAATTTCACCGGATCCGTCGCAAAATAACGATTCAAATCGCTGATTTTATCTTCGACTTCGATGACACTAACCAAATAAGAACTTTATTCTATTTTGATGCAATCTTTTTCTCTAACAAATCCGACTAAGTTTTAAATAATCTCTCGTAAATACACATTGGTTGATGTAGCATACCGCCTTTGCGTTTTTAATGAGCGAGACAACTACAACGCCAACGACATGTCTGTTTCATTAATCGAAGCGATGTTCAGTCATGGGCATAAGGAAAATCTTATCGAACGATATGGGTCTGTGGTTCGAGGGAAAAAAAATGAATGCACATATTTTTACGGTGAATTTAAGTCGTTTTTCGGTGGAAATACATTTTGAGAGGCCTGAGAGCCACAGGAAATTGCAAATGAAAAAATCAGCGAAACGAATCGTTGCTTGGGTATCCGTAATGGATTTCGGGTCATTCATACGAGGGAGTTATGTACATTCGGTTTATCGTTCATTGAGATAAAAATGATTTCCATTGCATATGCGTAGGGTGGTGTACTTGTACAAGCACTCACAGAGAGAGAGAGAGAGAATATACACAAAAAAAGGTCATCGTAAATATGTTGAAATATAATCGCAATGTGTCTATAACGTCTTCGATGTGTGTTCAATCAATGTAATCAAGCACTAGAATTTCGTATCAAAAGTAAAAACCAAAATCGATTTCTCGAGTGTATTGAACATGAAATGAAAACCAAAATTCTCATCTTGCATATGTACACACAGTGCTGTCGATCGTTTTGAATGTTTAGACAAGCTTTCAGGCATATTGTTAGCCCCTTTAGCTTGTTATTTCTACATTTCGTTCAAATTCACCGGTTTAATTGTAGTTACTGCTTCGCTCTTGAATATAATTTACAAATATCGAATTGCACACAAAGACACATGCGAAACGAGTTGAAGGCAGCTCAGGGATACACATCAACAACACAACCATCGAGAAATAAACGAAGGAAAAAAGACCAGCAACAATGAATACAAGTACAATATCGTTTTGGTGCAATGACCAGGCATTTTGAACAAACAAAATCGAAAGTACATTTTGCTAGCGCTGTTGTATATTGACATAAATCCATTTGAAACAAAACAACAAAACAAGAACAGACAAATTAAAAACAAATGGAATGGGGCAACTGCTTTCAACTTGATGATCAAGTGCCTGTATATTGCATTAAAATTTTCATTTAAAAAAAAAATACACACACATTTTCTAATCGCTTTTGATGCGCTGTCAAGAGCCATCGAATTAAGTCACGATTACACATAATCTGGCTAACAAGAACAATAACAACACACATTTTCTATTCGAGGCAACGTCTTCAAAATGAGAAAAACTTGATATGTTGCTAAAAACTATACACTTGAATCTAATATGAGTTTCATAGTGTGTGTGTATGTGTGAGAGAGAGAGAGAGAGAGAGAAGTCAGATTCTAATAAAATCGATACATGTGACGATTATGTATGGATCATGCGACTCGTTTCTTAAACTATCTCAAACAGAAAATTATGTAAATACTTTTTCAAGAGACTTCGAAGAGATTTGAACAATTTTCAATATCGGTGAAATGAGCGATTCAAATTCGATATTTAACTTTATGATTGAATTTGAACGCCAAAATCGATAGAATTCCAATGCAAACAATATTTAAAAAAAATGAGAATCGTTTGCCACTCTAAATAGAAATAGTGTCGTAATATCGATGTATTCAATGATATATTGAGCATGATGGGTGTATTGTATGTGGTTTTTTAAGAAAATAAGATGTAAACAATGAGGAAAAGACAAGAATTGTGAACACCACAAGTATTGAGTAAACTTTTGTGGTTTCTCTCAATATAAAGGGCGCGAGTGCGCGCGCGCTCTCGGTGCCGCCTATAGTTGGAGATGGTAAAAGCACTTAAGGTGTCATGAAGTGCTAACTTACAAAATTGATGGCAAGCAAGTACATCGCCAACGCGCCAAAGGCTTGAACACACAATATCAAATGTAAAAACCTCCGCATCGATCAAATGAAATGAGCGCATATGCCCAACCATTGGATGCAAAATATTGGAAATATGTTTTATACTTCACATTCATTCTTCTTCACATTCAACAGACTCGAATTTGAGGATATGAAAACTTTATCGAAGTGATGGGCGCACACGGTGTCTGTCGATTTATTACGAGCCAATTTAATGTGTTCAATGAATGCTAGAATGTTTGAAGTGCATTATTGATTTCACTCCCTCTCTCTCTTAAGATGCTCTTATAAAAATGCTCCGCACACAAAATGCTCCTCAACATTGAATCGAAACTGGAGCCAAAGCGAATCCATTTGACCCTCCATTTGCATGTGAACGACGCATCAATTTTCATTACTGTATTCATTCCAAACACATTTGCTGCGTACATATTGCATTGATTTAATTTTCTAGTGTATCCAAAGTGTATTCGATTCGTCTATTTGAGAGTTGAACTCGATATAATATCAATGAAAGCCGAAAAACAATTTCGATGATGATGTATTTCGAATTTATCTTCGGAAAAAATTGCTATCAATTATGATGCATGAGCTTCAATTACTATTTCAGGTGAATGGTACATCGATATAGGCTAACATCAACATACTGTGTGCGGCGGCATTTTCAATGCACATTTCCCCATCAAAAGCCCCCATTTCGTATGCATGAATATGTGATTGCATTCATAAAAAGTTACACTCTTTGCTACATCGGCATATTCTCCATTGCCATTATATTCGATTGTGTGGCAGCTCTGACACAAAACCAACGATGATGATGATGATGATAATAATGATGTCGATGGTGTATGAACAGCTATGGCCAATTCAAAAATATAATACCATGGTTTTAGTGCAATCATTTTTACACAAATGGTCAGGTTTCAATAATTGCATTTGGTTTTCTGTTCATTACCTGGTCCATCTATAGCTATACTCGAATCGATTTGTTGGACCAATTGCTTTGCAAGAACTCGGAACTGTACCTTCACCGTTATCATTTAATCGTTCACATTATCCGCTTGTTCGCATTAACCATAACGCGTGAAATATGTGTAAAATACAAAAAAACAACTCTCTTAAACGAACGAACGAACACTTTTGTCTATATCTTCACACACACACCCATTGATTTTAAAACAAAACACAATATCCCACATGTTCCTTCTTTCCATCATCAATGTTGGCAAATCCGTCGTTGCACGGTGGTTGAAATGCACATTGCACATGCTTGCTTATCGTTATTAAATACTTTTAATTAATGCTAATGACCATTCAATCATCATTCGTTCACAGTGTGAACTTACAGGCACTGGCAGCGTCTACTTTTTGTCAAAGCGATTTCTGTAAATCGAGCTACTGATTCGTTTTTCGATAAGCTGAAGCTGAAGTTTCTTCAAATGAAAATTCGTTTTTCTTCTTTTCAATCTGTATTCATTTTGTTTTGAATGACATTTGAGCGAATATTCATTATGCCAAATTTTTTGGACGAAAATAATCCAGTAAATGTAATCATTGAAACTGTAACACTTTTTGTATCTAAATCCATGCCTTATCATCATTCAATTTGACATTTTCAAACCGACAATGCGACATTCTTATCTCATCGTCCAATGGAAAGTGAAGAAAAATGGCAAAAATATGTTCATTTCGAAAGTATTCGCGTGCTAACAACAATTACAATTCAGCGGTAACATTCAATGTTCGAAAACTGTAGTGTTAAGCCGACCTCCATATATGAAATGAACGCGTGCTCATTCATCTACTTATGTCAGCTCACAGAATATTGAGCAAATTAATTAAAATGCTAATGGAAAATGCACGGAACGAAAATTGAATTCGATGTGAATGCGTATAAAATAATTTGTCTTTTTCTTGTCTTTTATATTGACTTCTTATGTATGGATCTTTTATTCATGCTTCGAGCTTATTGTTTGGGTATTCGAACCGATGCTGCTTCACAGTGCATGCAACGGATTTTATGTCATTTTAATCCGAATCCAACAAATGGATTCCATTTATTGCGACAAATAAACTGTATGAAATGTGCTCTTACTTCTCGTATCAACATAACATAAATGCTACCGCTCCCGCGCGCTCTCTTTCATTCCATCTTATTCTATCCGTCGTTTTCTTGCATTATAAAATTGACAATGGGCTTGAAATTGAATCGCAATGCCAATGAACAATGAAACGGTGCTTTTAAGTGCGCGACAATCTATGCTTACTTTTATTCCTAGAATTATATTCATCAGCATCGTCAGCCAATCGCATTTATATATAGATAAATTCTTTTGATGTTCGAAGCATAGAGCCGATGAGAGAGTTAATGCTTGAATTGAAAATATGTGCGTTGCTCTCGTGTGTGCATGCTAATAAAGTTTCCAAAAATGGGGTTGGTGTGTGTATTGTGTTCACATTGAGCTAAATCACGTTGAAAGCATAAAAATCACATTAGCACGAGAAACAGAGACACACGTAGCATCATCATTTGTTTATTGTTGGATGCGGCACTTTGGGTCCCCCGTTTCTATATGAGCTGCTGAAGTAAAAATTTGCCATTTTAAAATTCGGTTGAACATAGCGCATATTCGGGATGAAAACCGTTTCAACATTTTTCATATCTCAAACCCACACACGCGATTCGCATATAAATTGCAATATTATATTAAGATTTTTTTTTTATAGTTGAAGTCCCAGTGTTGGTTTCTGTACCACAAAAAAATGTATGCCAAACATTTTACACTGTAATATTAAAAAGAAGAGATTTTTCTCAAAAAAAAAAACAATCATTAAACCCGACAATATAATGGTATTAATGCTAACCATATTTGCCAATGTGAGAATTGAAAGAAGTCAGCGTGCATTTCTCTCAATTCTTGACGAATTGCTGTGTCAAACCATCTTCAGCCCCGTGAGACCGGTTTTGTGATGAAGAGAAAGAAACGCACACTCGTTTTTTTGTTCAAATGCACAAACATCATCATCATTTGTCGCTTAGCAAATCATAAAAGTTGTCATTCCGAAGAATCGTACGCGTTTTTGTGAGAAAAAAATTGTTAGCACTGACTGATCTTAAGTAACAAATAATGTTACCCATTCAAAGACATTTAAGGCAATCCAACTACTTCATTTATTTTTCTTTGCCAATGAAACTGGATGGAACGTTGTTTTTTTTTTTCTGTCTTCGCGGTCTGTGTCTCTGTGTCGACCACTTTGATATGAATTAAATGGAAACTCGTTTTTAAGACCATTTCAATAATGACAAAATGTGTACAATATGTGGACTGATTTACACAGTATGGGAAAATAATGAAAACAATTACGCACAGTAGCACAAATTGCGCGTTGTTTGAACACTCTCTACTATATCACACACACACACACAGAGCAAACGAAAGTCAGAAAGATTTGCTCATTCATTGTTTATCTCTTAACGAAGCAAGAAAAAAGAAGAAAAACGTGCTGCCTTCGCATTAATTCTTTTGTCATTTTTGGAGAGTTGAATGTGCACACATTGCGCAACCATTCATAAATCAAGTTCGAGCAAAAAAAAATACGATCAATTCGCAGTACATTCGGCTTTATGATTCGTTTTTTTTTTATAAAACATTATCGTACACCGCTTTGCTCTCTTTTTCTCCTCTCTCTCTCCCTCACTTCATCTCCTCAGACATTATCATTCAAAATAAAATAAAAAATCGATTGAACAGGTGAAACAAAGTGGATTAGCCGAAAACATGTTGGGCGCGAAAATTGACATAAATGGGAAAGTACGAAATAAATCAACAACAAAAAAAAAACAGACAAACATTTGGCGAAAAAAATGCGAACAAAATGTTGGCACACTTCGATACATGAAAATACAATAAATCGTATTTGTTGTGTGACGAGACGCATAGAAATGAGTATGTTCGAAGTGCTTCAAAACGAAAAACTTAATAGAAATGGCATTTATTGCGTAAGCTAATCCCTTCTAACCAAATGGACACATGTGTATAGCAAAAGTTTGCCAAAGGTACCAAATGCGTGCGTTAACATGTAAAAATGCTCAGCATTCAAGTGTGACGGCAATCACGGGCCTTAAATAAATAATAATCGAAATGTAATTTCGTTCACCGACCAACACACAAAAAGAATCGAAATTGGAAATTATGGCATGGGTCGACGGCAGCACCGTCATTTCACCCAATAGAGTGATTATTATTTGTTAATACATTAAACTTCATAATAAACGGAAATCGATTGCGAAGCTACAGCTAGCCAACCATTGGCCAACATTTTTCTCTGTCAATCAAAAAAAAGCGGCCCATAAGAAAAGTGCGTATGATGAAAAATTGATTTATAACTTTCTTCATCTTGTTGCGAGAAATGATGAATGACATGTTATTTGAATTATGACAGAAAAATGTTCTGCTTATGCCACAAACATCGTTTTGGAATTTAAATTTTTCGAATCGTGATTGTTTTGAATTGAGAAGCAGAACGAAAATTTGACGTTCAAAGTAGAAAAAAGCGGTTTATTGGAAGGAAATTAGTTGATGGTGATCGATGCGATTTCTCTCTCTTTTTCAATTCGATTTGAATTTGAATGTGATTAATATGAGGACCATATTTGGTTTAGTCGAGTGCATTAAAACACACACGCTTGTTCACACTTGCGATATTGAAAACGCTTCTCGATTCGGAAGTGTGGAGTCCACACGCCGTCAAATGACCCACAAAAAGACACACACGCACACATACACAATTGAATGTAGTTGTATGGGTGTGCGTGCGCGCGCGACAAATGATCAATTTTTGTTTATGATAATGACCATGTCAATTTTCGGCGAGAATTTGTGTGTTTAACGTGGGAGCATGAGCATTTTGTTTAAATTTTAAATGCTTATTGGCTCATATTAACGGAGACCAAACATAAGAATCACGAGGGCGGATCTATAAAAATCCCAATCGAATTTTCAATTGCCGTTAAATTGTCTATGACAAGATAATCATTGAATCCATATTGAGAATCGAAATAAAATCAAAAAGAAATTCGAAACGAGAATGAAAGGCACACATTCATTGCATGACGAAAATATTTATGAGACAAAACATGAAGAGTTGACGGTAGTGACCGCACTGCGAAAGAAAGCCATACAAAATCAAGTGTATTGATTAGCGTGAAAGTGTCAAACGTAAATGAACTGCGTATATCATATATATAAATGATTCGATTTATGAAATCATAATATTGTATTGATTTTTGTAGTGGCTCCAATAGCTATTCTTATCGTGATAATAAATCATTTATGATGGAAAAGTGACATATGTTATCAATTTGAATTCAATTGCACCTCGGCTACCGAATTGTATGTTTGTCGTTCGTCGACAAATCAATTCTTGTTTCTTCGTTGGCTTTTTAGTCGACGTGTGTCTGTTTTTGATCACGATGAGAGCATGTAAACCAGATTCAATGTTATGACGAAATAATATCAACACTATAAATGTTCTAGAAGAATATTTTAGTATGTAATCCATTTAATGCACATATGACGAAACAATGGCGGCCAGTAAAATACACTGAAAGTCATCAGCGACGAAATGAACTTTAATCTAGATTTAAAAATATGATGAGATTATAAGTTCATTGGCTTATGTCACAAATAAACTAGTTTTTTCCCTCTTTGGATGTCATTAAATGAGAGCCATTGAAGTGAAACTATATGGATATTTATTGGGCAAGAGGATTTTGATCAGAAAAAAAAGGTAAATATGTGCATCTTTCATCGGTCTTATGAGAAGGAGACATTGGAATGGGCAATTAAGATTTAAAAATTCTACATCTGAAGACCGACAGGTTCTTTCACATTGTATATACTAAATAAGATGTGAGCAAGCATCGCACCATAAAACTATAGATATACAATAAACATGTTATCTACTGTTGGTGTCGTCGACGACGCTGTTCTTCTTTTCTTGTGGTTTGTTCATTTTGTCTAACTATTTTCGATGGATGGCATTTTTCCTTCATAAATTTTATGATTAGTCATTTTTTATGTTTATACACTGGACGCTGTTTCATCTTTTGTGTCATCTGTTTAACATTGAGACAGACAACATTTCGTTTTTTGGTTCAAATAGATTTGTGTATTTATTTTGCATTTTATCACCTTCGTTAGCATATCACAAACGGCAATCGACCATGTGGGAAATACGGTTAATTTAGTCGTTACACATTCATTATGATGTTTAGTGTACATAGCAGAGCTATAAAAAGCTATCAACCAAAATATAAAATAACGAAAAAACAAAAGAACACGCATAGAAAATTCAAATATGTACAGAGATTGGTATAGAGTGAAATACGCGACAATAAACCGCGAAGAATTGAAACTCTGTCGCTCAGCACGAACACCGGCATTTATATCATGCTTACGCGTGCGGCTCATCTATTTTTATACGAAACATGTTTATTTTCGGTCATTCGGATATAGTATGTCTATTTTGTTTACATTTTCGCTTTTTTCGCTACACTTGTATGTGATTTGCTTTTCTCTCTCTCTCTCTCTCTCTTTCTCTCTCTCTCTCGACGGTTTCTGCCTCTCACATTTTTTATAATGTTCGATGCTTCGTGTTTGACGGTGGCGGTGGCAACGACGAACGTTTTAGGACGAAAATGCGAGATGAGTTTTAAACATATTGAATTTTTGATATAAACAAGTCTCTCACTCCGTTGCCTGGTGAAATGCAATTTAACTTGAATGACATGACAGAAAACAAAAATGGGCACTATACACGCCTTCACCTTTCATCAAAACCACGACGACGATGGCGGCGGACAACATACACCGATATTGTATACAAAACGTCAAATTTATTAAACGATATCTTTCAATGCACGTCTATTTATAGGGAATGTAATGACATTTTAAACAAGCACATTCCAGTGGTTCAGCTAATGAATTTGTGAATATTCTTTGATACACTCAATTTCCTGGGTGAATGATTTCATTGGCTTGTGTTCATTTCACTCTCTTTTTCTCTCTCTTTCTCTTTCCCCGTAGAGACTCTGATTCTTTTGTCTATTCGTGCTCTCTTCAAATGTTCAATAGAACAGTATGTCTATTTAAATGAGCCCCTTAAGCATTGAGATGACAAGTCATTCAATTGAAATAACCGAACGATCCGGGCGACAAAGCAACACATCGCATATACAAAATGAATAATGAATTCGAGGCTAATTTCAAATCCTTTATCTCTGCCGTTTCTGTTTCATATTTTTAAATGTTTTTCAAGCCGAACGCCTTATTAAAATGTAAGCACATGCAAAAGAACTAATGAATTCACACTGTGTTTCGGCTCAAAGAAACAATGTACAATGCGATAGTGGCATAGAGCACGTATCTACGGTGTATTGTACACAGTTGGTCTGCGGAATAGATTCGATGTTAATTAAAACGGATGATGGTTGAAATTGGACTGTTGCATAAGTGTCCATCAGTCAACCGATTTGTAAAATTTGACGAACCAAAAACAAAAAAAAAATTAAAAACAACAAAAATAAATGACAGCCAAAACAACAAAGACAAAACGACGATGACAACGGTTGGTAACAAATCAACTTGCTTTGTATGCAATACATACGATCAAGAACGGAAAATGTGACCGAATGTACAAGTAAAACAATGACATAGAGAAGAAAAAAATCAAAGAAAACGAAGCAGCTTGTTCAACATGGCCATCCTTATTAGAACAATGTACGTTCATAGTTTATAACATCTGGTTTTTTGGGCTCTTGTCAAAATAGCCGAAGAAAAGGGATTTGAGAAAAAAAAATAATGTTGGTGTAAAATAAAAACAATTGACGAGACATTGCTGGCAACGACGACGACATTGACGGAACTAAACGACGATTACTACGAAAACGGAAACCGGAAAAATGTTGAAAAATACTCATAACATATAGTAGTATAACGATGGCATCTCGTAACCAATTACAATTTCATAACTAGTAGATAAAACTCACTCATCGATTTTTCATTCATTCATTTCAAGAGAGAAAGAAAAAACTTTAAAAACTTTTCTCATATAACATGCACGATAAATTTTAAACGTATGTGATGGAATACATGGAAATATCGATTAAATTCTCTCACAGTGGAAAACACAGTGGAACTGTTTCCACGTTGATCGATTCCAACTAGAGGTTAAGGGTAGAAAAGTCAGAGAGAAAGAGAGAGTGGAAATAAATTACAGTAGAAAATCCAGAGAGATAATAAAAAAGAGTGAGAGAGATATATTGAAAGAGAGCGTCTATTGGATCCATTCAATGAGTTCAATCGATGTGTTCGATGGTCAATCGGGGTCCATAGCCTATTGCTCTTGAATATAAACTCCCCCTTTTTTTAATTACATTTATGTTCTATACGGGTTTATGTATACGATGAAAATGACATTTTAATCGTTTTAAATAATAGGGAAATCCGTTTTCTTTATTTGGATTACATAAACTTCTACCAATTTATCAACCCTTTTTTTTCAGCTCAGTCAAATTGATGAATCCGTGTGAATCGAAAAGGTGACTTTATCATACACAACCCCCCTCCTCCCTCGTTTCACGTACGACAATGTATGTCAACTGTAAATGTGTATATAACTGTCTCCTTCCGTTCACTGTATCCGGCGTTTCGATGGTAGCATTGAATTTCTCATTAAAATGTCCTCTCTTCGATGTGAAATCAATGGATGAATATCATTTTGTTGAACATTTCGTTTCGTTGTTTCTGATATCCATCTAAATAATATCGCCGTGAGAAAGGAATATGTATTACCATGCGATACGAATCATTTATATCCTATGTATACGTGGTTGTTGTTATTTTTGGTGGCAAATCTTCCATTGAAGCGTTGATATAGAAACGAATTGTATGTTCGAAAAAATAAAATATGTTGAAAGGAAATGGTGAACGCATCAAGAATGGAAAAGCGTAGAGACCAAAAAAACAAACGAGACAACAACGCACATACTGATTAAAAATGAAAATAAAACCGAAGCGAAACCTAGTCAAACTCATACATTTGACGACAGGCGACCGAATAAAAAAGAGTCAGAGAGCAAAATAAAGTGAGCACTAATGTGTGTACATTGTGAAATGCGCGAAAGGAATTAAAGTTATGCGACAGCGAAAAACAGTAGAAAATAGTCGAAAGAACGAAATTGAAAAACCCAAACAACACGTAAAAATCCAAATGAATCGAATCGAACATCGGTGGGGAATTAAAAGACATGACAAAGTGCATTCGCTCGCACAAAATGAAACCGAATCGAGATGATCAAGAAGAAAACAATATTATGAACGTTGAAGCTGGCAACAGTCGAATGGAACCACAACAACAACTTGGTGTGTGTGTGTGTGTGTGTGTGTGTACAACGGAAAAAACGTAAGAGGAACTGAAAAAATCGACTCACCAAGCAATAGCAGAAAATTAGAAGAAGAAAACGTAAATGGAGTAGAGCAGAAATCGTAATAGATGAAATAAAAAGAAAACACACGAAAGAAGTCATTCAAAACGGAAAACAAATATAATTTATTTTTGGTGAGTGTTTTTTTTCTGGTCGTGAGTGTGTGTGCAATGCATGTGCGGCTATGACTCTCGGCAGCTGGTACATCTGTTTGTTCATTCTCTCGGTTCACACATTTGCCGCCACCATCGAATGCATCCACGAATGATAGATACAATTTTGGTTTTCGCGCGCGCGTGAGACACAAAGCAAGAAGATAAAGATTGAACCAAAATTGAAAGAAGAAAGACCAGAGAGAAAATGTAACATTTTTGAACAATGAACTCCCTTCTAAATGCTTATTCTTCAATCGGACAGATTTTGTTTGCTTCAAGTTAAAATAAAACAGAAAATATTGACATCATTCATCGAGAAACATTGGAAACCTTTTAATTTCAGAACATTAAAGTTCAAAACGTAGTTAACGCCACTGCGAAGTGGAACTGAAATGCACGTTGACAGAGGGAAAAAACAATAATAAAATGCACAAAAATGTGTGCTATTTTCATTATGTATCATTCAAATTCGAATGGCAATTAGCATGAAATGTACGAAAAAAAACCAAAAGTATTCGGTCGAAAACGATTTTACAATCGATTGAGTAAGAAGAACGTGTTCGCAACGAATTGAATTCAGTGTTTGGGTGTGTGTGCATGTGAAATGCGATAGTTGAACCCACAATGCGGTGGCTGTAATGTGAGAGTGTAAGTTAAAAACGATTTGTCGATGTTGATCGAAGTGACGACCGAGAAACAGTTTTTTTTTTGTTTTTGCATAAGAAAGACAAACGTGATCGGTGAATTGTGAATATTGAACATAACGAGGGAATCGGATATGCCGCAACGCAGCAGGCAGTCATCAAACCAGAGCACATGTTAAACATAATTCAATGAACAAGCACAAATGATTTCTTTTCTTCGTTTTTACAAAACTAATAAGAAAACGCATAAAAAGACGTTGAAAAAAAGAGCCGAGTGCAAACAAAAACCATCCGAAAATAAGAGATCCGTACGAAAATGGACCAAACCAATGAAATAAGATGGAAAAAAGTAAAGATGTTCGGATGATGCGATCGAGAGAAAATAAACACACACATTGAGAGAGGGAGAGCATGTGTGTGTTTGGTTCCGTGAAAAAGAGCACAACATGAAACGAGAACGATATGCTTGTTTAAGTACGCAAAACGCGCACATGTGTGCTGATTCTTGAATTGATTTCCATTTTTTTTTTTCATTCGTTCATTTATTCTTCAAAAAAGAAATATCAAACTTCATATTCATTTTGGTGTTGTGTCCATTTCACAATTTCTACATGAGTCATGAACGAAGGAGAAAGAGCAAACACGATTTGACTGCACACAACCAAATGAGGCAACACAGAATGCCGTACCATCGAAAATCCTCATGCTTTTTTTCGTCTTCTTCTTTCATTCTCCTGCGTCTTGTGTGCCCCGCACGCGGACACTCTGCAGAACACATGAATGTGAACATCAGCATCCCAGGCGATTTCGGTGTTGGGCAACGCGTTTGTCGAACGTAACGAAGGAATAATAATGAAAAGTAGCAAAATAATAGCAGTGTCGATTGCGTAACATACATACATATACAACGCGATCACATCGATTACAACATCAACGTTTTTCATATACCCGATTTCGGTGCATCGCACTTCTTTTTTTTGCGCTTTGCCTGCTTTGCCAACGTTCTCGCAAACACCGGCATGTTATTTTTAAAGAGAACTAAGTTTCGTTACATTTCATTTCTCTTCGTTTCTTGCAGTTCGTTTTGTTTAATTTCGGTTTTCGGTTCAGCGCGAAATTTGAAATTCGGGAAAGGTTCGTGTTTTTTGTATGATTTTGAATGGTGTGTAAACACTGTAAAGTGCGTCAAATAAACCGTACGTAAACAGGTTATTGGCTGAATTGAAAATCGATTAAACGATCTCTCCTCTCTCAATTTTATTGTATGTTAAACCATTGAACGGAAAGAACGAGCCATTTTTTCATATTGAGCATTTAATTTATAACACAAGGTTCGATTAAATTTCGAATGTTTTTTTTTTGTTGTTGTTGTTATTCTTTGTTGTGTGCGCACACTTGAATTCTTTGATTTTTCACACAGACATTCGATTCGAAATGCCATGAATTCACCAAATGCCCATAAATATTTTCATTGCAATTCGAAATAAAAGTGATGACGATCAATGGGGTTTTATATTCCCTTGATTTAGTGTATTACATGTTCTGGATTTCACATGGATTGCCATTCAACATTGAACAATGGGTTTACATTGAGCGTTGGTGAAACGGATGACCTTTGACCAGGTGCATTCTCAATTGGACTGTTCGATGTGATTGCTTCAATTGAACTGGTACTTTTCGATTGACATACGAAGAATGTCGGCGATTCGATGAATTGACGGTGAAAGCCGACGATAGTCCAACATAAAATTAATGCATTTGTTTTATTGCTCCAGAAATGTTTTACAATCCTTAACAGAAAAAGTCTTCTTTACCTTTGACTTATATAAGGCACTTTATCCGTATTTGCCACCACCGTCGTAGAGCAATGTTGGATGAAATGTTGAATGAAATGAAGGATAACTAATATTACGACAACCCTTAACCGTGATTGAGCGTTATTTGTCTTTGTTGTTGGTTGCGGCATGAAATTTGAACTACGGCTTAGTCGAAATCAATGCTGCAAAAATGTTGTCTATGTGTGTAAAATGCATTTCATTTCCCGTTTAAATGCAAAATCAACACAAGCATACAAATATGTATTCATCACACGGTTTAAGCGAACGCGCCAAGCTTCACTTCATCCAGTGCTGTCTGCGCATAGAAATAAAACGACGAACACAAAAAAACAACAACAGAAAATCTAAACGAACGAAAACCCAGATCCATTTCAATGGCTTGATGGCAACCATAAATCAGTGAATGTTAATGCATGCAGTACAATTTAATGTGTGTTTATATACATTGTCTGTGTGTGAATAAAGTTGTGCTACAAGATTTCTGATGTATGTTTGTAGCGTTAAATTTTCAGCTTTCGTATGGTGGCCGGTTTGAAGTGTTTCGTGAATCGTGGATTGCTCATAAATAACCGTACTGTCAATATAGCGCTGGAAACAGAATTGCAAGCAATGGGAAGAACTGTCTGCCGTGTGAAGAATCGATCCGTGGCAAAAAAAAACACGTACACACACACAAGGAACTTGTAATTTCGTTCGAGTGCTCGCTCGGTTGAGAGATAGAGAAACATTTTTTATGAAGACAAAGCAACAAAATCACGTTTGCCCATCGTCATTTGCAAACATTTATATGGCTCTCTTTACATTTCGGTTTGGTGTTCACTTGACATTGACAGTGATTTGATCGCGTCATTCTTAAGCGATTCTCACATATATATTGTTGCGAACGCAGTGCCATGAATTAAATTTGACAATGCACATTTTGTTGATAATAATGCAAATATTTATTTATTTCGTGACATTCGTCAATTATTCGAAATCAGTGTGAATGCGATTCGGTCGGGGGCGACAATCATCCACATTTCCAATTAATAGTTCATAATTTATGCATTTCAAATGTTTAAATATGCCATTAATTAACAAATGATGTGCATTTATCACAATAGATCGAAATACCGTTTGATGCATTATTATTTCTTTGTAGTTTGTACGTGTATGCCGATCGAAGGTGTTTTATTTAAATGCCGTTGTTTTGTGTCAATTGGTGAGTTGAAACTTGAATAAAATAAGAGATGATTGTGTGACTTTTGCTTTCGTAGATTGCATACGCATTCATGTTCACCTCGACGGTGTGTTTTTTTTTTTGTCTCGAAGAGGCTCGTTGTGAATGGATCATCCTACGCATTATTCTGTCCTGCTTCTCTCTGCGCCTCTCATCGCTCATGCACACATATTGATTTTGATTATGATCCAGCATATTCTTCGGCACTTCATATCGTTTGCATTTTCAGAGAAGTTGTGGGCTTTGAATAAAAATTACATTCCACATTGAACGAGAACCGAAAAGAAAAATCATAAAAACAAAATCAAACAAAAAATCAAATGTCCGCGTAGGACTCACATACAAAGAGAATGCAGGAGAGAGAGAGAGAGAGAGAGCGAGAGCGAGTGAGGGAGGGAAAGAGAAAGAATAACCGAAGAGCTGTAGGCTTTTATTGTGGGCTGATTAAAGTGCATAATTGGTTTTTATGTGGCCTGTGTATTATAAGAAATAATAATCGTCGATTGGCGAAAGTATTAGAGACTTATATAGATGAAGCACATAGGTAATCCAGCATAATCGAAAATCGACTAACATCTGCACAAAATGCACAGTTATACAAGCCGGAGGCTTGTATATGTGCCGTGGTGTATGTGTGTTTGTGTTGTTGTTCATCATGTTAATTAATTCTCTTCGGTTTAAGAGTCTGTTGTTTTCGTACGCCCGTCTTTTGTATTCACACTGATCACAGCCGATATTTGATTTATGTTCTTATGCATAAAATATAAAACAATGTTTTATTTTTGAATTGAAATTGTTGAATTGAAAAATACCAAAACAAGAATAAAAATGAACGGGAAAAATAAGAAACGTTAAATGTTATGTGTTTTGCACTCACCTTCATGTCGTTGATAATTTGTTGAAATAGTGTGCCAATGACACCACCATCTCGTTCCAAATTTATATCCATTGTTATGCGTTTTCGTTTTGTTTCCGTTTCGGTGTAAGTGTGTATGGGTTTTTGTTTTGGTTCGTGTTGTTTGTTGTTTTTTTCTTGTCAATTTAGTCGATGCTCGTTTGTCGCGCGAATTGTATTATTGTGCAAACCATACGCCAGACAGTGGCTCATATGCCCGTGCCGAATAGAACGAAATATATGAATATCAAAACACAGATTCGACTTTGTATGCGGGCGAATAAAGGGATTGGGCGAAAATGTCACTTTTTTTATTATTATTTTCGATGTATGAGATATACGATCGATTTTCACAACGATTTTAAGATTGTCTATTCTTATGTGGTTTTTCACTGTTTCTTCCTTTACTAGCGGTTATTTCACAAGACTTATATTTTACTGCCGTCGTCGTTGTGTGTGACTGTGTGTGTGTGTGTAAAGCCGCAGAGCGAAACACAACGCACTTAAAATACGCACAACTTACTCATATTGAAAGAGTCACAACATTTGCCAGCCGATAAATTAGATTGAATGAAAGTGTTGGCAAAACGTGGCATTTGCGGTGCGTCGACAATAGAACTGTTGTTGTTGTTTAAGCCACGACAAGTAAAGAGACATATTTGATGCATACGAAATGGAGAACATAAAACCCAAATGGGTTTTTGTAATTGTTTATATGAATTTTGTGTTTGTGTGTGTATATTTTAGCAGGCCGTTCAGATCGTGCACTATTTTCTTCGAATTCTTATGTCAACTTTATATATATATTGTTTCGGTTCGTTTGTTCATTTATCGTATTCGGTGTCGTTTTTTTTCTTTACACTTCGCACTTCTTCTATTTAATATCAATGAGACGCGCGCAAAAAGAATGAAATTCACATGTATACATGGAGAAAGGGAGAGATAATATTTAAAATGCAATGCACAAAGTATATAGACCCAATCACTTGTTCACCTTAACTTTGTTTGTGTATTTTTTCTTCGTTAGGTTGGTTGGTTGTTTGTGTATGTGTGATTTGGTTTCAACGACGACGCAATCGAAGAAACAACTATGCGATGCCCACTGTTTGCTCTAGGCTAATTGCTTAATTCACTTTATTTCATTTGCCGATTTCACACTTTAGCACACAATTGTTGTTTCTCACTTTTTTCCAATTCGGTGTTTTTTTAATCGTCATTTACTTTTGCCGACGATGGATTCAACAGAAATTGAAAATGCAATGTCTATTTATTAACCGATTATATTCGGATTGGGTTTTTATTGTTGACACAATCGAAATTTGATTTGCATTTTGCCGAAGTGGAGTGTGCGTGTATTAAATTCGATCCTGGTCGTTTGGCAGTGTCGATTCCAATTCTCTGTAATCAAATGAAAAGAAAAACGAAATATTAATAAATATTGCATGTGTGAATGTTTGTATTAAAATTTTCGTAAATTATCATCATCATCATCATCATCATTTCGATTGATGTGGAACAATATGAATAACCTGTTAATGTAAAACTTTTGTTCACATCCAAAAGTTACAATGCCATTAAGTAAAATTACGATTTTTTTCCGAGGGGATAATAAAATGTGGTTACATTAATGTGAACTCGCACTCATTAACATTAATCGATCACAAATGAGATTTCTCTATTTGCCAATAAATTTGCCGGATACTTAGGAAAAGTGGTGGCCAATCGGCATTCGGACGATCAACATATGAACCAGCTGAAACCATTCGCTTACAATTCCATTCGTTGCCAATTTCAATTTGTTTGTGGCATGATACGAAACTCATTTTTTTTTTGGTTCGTGGATATTACCACAATTTAAATTATGCTCACTTAAATTACATAAACTTTGAATTGGTTGGCAAATTGACGGACGAATATTTATTTAGCTTTTTGGCTGCTGTCGGTGTGGATAAATAAATCGTTCATTTCTCTGTCTGCTGCTGTCACTCCCGCTTTACCGTGGCCATTTCTATATTCTATATACATATGAATTCGCAATGCGAATGCGCGAAATCGACACTTTTTGCTCTTTAACCCGGAACAAAGGCAGCAAACAATTGAAAATTATCGCAAATAAATGTGTGTGCAATACTTGCGAATGGTATGCATATTTATGCCCGATATAATGGATACTCAAACTGTTATGTCACTTATAACCCATACCGTCGCACATATTTAACGCCCGAACGTGTTGATCGCCATGTGCAAAAGCACCGAACATATGTGAATCACAATGAAAGGGACGGACAACAGTTTATTTGAGAAATAAAACCGAACAAAGACCACAATAACACGGCAGCGTCACCTTCCATGAATTAAAACTGATGTTTGGGGGGCATTGTTTAGTCAATGGCCCAAACATATAGTGTACAAGAGCAGAGACATCGCATCCATATGTATACATGAATCAAGCTTGCATGAAATAGACGCGCCACACAAACGATCATCAGTCACACACGGTTCACCAAAAACAATTTAAGAACGGCAAAACAAAACAACAACAAAAAAATGTTGCCAATAGCCAAGCACGTCAATATTTTATACTATTTTTTGTTGGCCCGGTCGCCAATTCAATTTTCCGTTGATTTTTCATGGAGAGGTCGAGACTTTGATTGCTTTCATTTTGATTGTGCGCCACAGTTTCGATATATTTACAAAGTGCCTCTAGAGTAAGAAACAATGCAAACAAAAATCACACAAAAAGAAGCGAAATATATATATAAAAATCAACCATAAAATGCCGTTCATAATTCGAATAAACTGTATCCAAAATACTACATAATTCGTTCATTATAGCAATTTCATCGACCGAGTCAAAACTACAAAAATATGTTCGCGCATACTATGCAATGCAATATTGTAATGCAGACGGATGCATGGGCCAGAGCAAGACACAGATAGAATTGACGATGACAATCAATGATAGGTTTTTTTCGGTTAAATGTTCATTGCGACAAAGCCCGAAACATTTACAATCAAGTTATCATGATGAAAAACAGTCTGGCGATCGGGAAATGAGCATTTTTCTCTCATTCTGAACCAAAGACGACAAAGAAAAATGTAGAAAAAACAGAGACTGAAACAAAAACAGTTTTGGATAAAACGATGTTCCATATTGTCGAGTTTAATGGTTCTCTTTCGCGTTGCCACTGAGTTTGTTGTTCAGCGTGCGCTGTTTTATTCGATTTGAAAACAACGAAAATAAAAAAAATGTAGGACCTCCGTATTGGTTTTGAGCGATTTTTTTTCTCTTTATTTTTCATTTATTGCGCGTAGCGCGACTGTAAGTTTTTATACAATTTCCAGCCGCTTCAAACCGCAAAAGAATGCCGGCCAACTAAATGACACATTAAATTGTACAAAACTAACAAGAGCGAAAAAAAGGAATTATAAATTGAATTAAAAATCGTTCTTGCTTCTCTTTTTCTCTCTGTCTCTCCAAATGATGTTTTCTTCCAATTTGGTCTAAATCGCTTAGATTTCCTTTTATTTCAATTTTCTCTTGGACCCCGTACACTCGTTGGTGACTTTTATGCGGCGTTTTTGAAACGGCATGAAATGAGCGTAGAAAATGTATCCAATTGTAATGGCAAATATTGAAATGTCCGTTCGTTTCCGTGCTGGGAACGACTGTATTCTGGAGCCAATTTGCGACAACGATTGTGGCAAACGACAGTACGAAACATGAAATTTTCGTGCCCATTTAATCGGTTACGGTGCGGTGCTACTGTGTAACAAAAACAAGTAAGTAATAAAAAAATGTTTTTTTTTTTAAAGCGATTCGCGCCATCAAACGAAAACTCTCTGACTTTCATGTCGATAAATGAGGATCGTTTTCCTGGGCGTTTTACACAATGAGCACTTACTTCAATTTAAATGATTTGTTGAATTACACATACGGCTCCACTTCTATAAACAGTCGATGTTACGGATTTTTTGTTGTTGTTGTTGTAACTTTTCTCTCCTCGAATACGAAGAAAGAAACAAAAATCTGTACATAACAATAATCGTGCTCATGTGAGTGGAATAACCTTGTCTTGATCTCAAATTGGTTCGCATGTGTATTTTCATAAGATTTTCAACCGAAAAAAGATACACACATATACGCCGACCAATTATTTGTACTTTTAATACGCCACATAATTAAATTGCTCGTATCGAAGGAAGCAAATAGATGCGTTCCGAAGTTATGGTCGTTTTTTTTCGTTTCTTTGTCGTCATTATACAGTCTTAATCCATAAAACATGGTGTATATGGTTTTTTTTTTTCTCGTCGTTTTCGTCTAAAAATGGTGAATTCAGTTAAGGTCATCTGGGCTAATGTGTGTTATTAGAAGTTCGTTTTTTTTTATTCGCATGCGCATGTATCATAATGAATTATTGTTTGACGTTTCTCACACTGGTGCGGCCACCGTGTGCAATTTTCAACACATCGATCCAGCTAGAAAATTGATCGATCACACACTAATTACATTAAATATGATCGTAGCGGGTAAATTTGTTTAGGCCTGAAGTAGCATGAATGGAAAATCGCAATTTAACATTTCGTTTCATTACAATTATTACGTGCTTTTTCGATATAAATAAAAAATGCGGTTGCACACACACCCGTTTTATGTGCAAGCTTTTCTTTTGCCTTCAAGGATTTGTTAACTCATCCGAAATCAACATTATCGAAATGGCAAACAACAAAACATGATCAATTCAAACTTTTATGATGATAAATAAAAGTGAACTGTTGAACAGTGTTGAATGGGTTAATTTGCATTTTTGCAAAATGAACAACATACATTTGAACAGTTGCCACGACAAAGAGGCAAACAAAATAGAGAGAGAGAAAAAAAGAACGACACATTATTTCAAAACAAGTCTCATCGGATTGTGTTCTGAAGCCCAATGCAATTGTTTTTTGTCACTCTTTCTAACCGTGAATAATCATAAAAATGTTGTAATGTCTTACTTGAGCTCAAATTCAAGCACAAATAACACTTAAAATGGTGATTTCAACAAGTCATAAAACCGCACATTGAACACATTCAATTAAAAATGCAACAACCAGAGGATGTATAACATTGCATATTCATATAAACTCTATTAATAAATTCGTTGCAGATTTTTATGGACAACAACAACTTTTCCAATCGAAATAAATCAATAAATGGTTGGCGTTTAAATGTGTCTCTTTCTGATTGTCTTCTTTTCTATTTTTATTTTGGTCTCTCTGCCTCTCTCGTCAATCGTTCTGTACTTAAACCGATAACTTTATTCAAACATATTTTTCGATCGATGTCAATAGCACTAGCTGACCACGGAAAAGTGTGCATTGCATTTAGTAAAAAAACGTGCCTATGTGTGCGATCACTGTGTTATCACATCCCAATCACACAGCGGTATTGGATGGCGCAACTTTGCCACGCGTTCAATTCTTTTCGTGACAATAATATTAAATAATAATATTTTATGTGATATTCATATTTGATATGGTGCGATTCTTGAATCGTATTCTTTATTTTTCCGTTTTGCGTTTATCGCATCATGTGCATAGATTCGTGTGTGGCGGCTGGCAATTCACGGTTTGTTTGTGTATGTTTCGGGTACGCAATAAAATTGCGTTGTCTTTATCAATTGTTCAGACGATCGAACCATATGCTCCGTCATCATGTGGCTGATGCCATTTTAATTATATTGATTGTGAAACGACAACATTGTTTACTCAAATGGCAAAACGTTCAAATATTTCAATTCATAGCATTTGGCGATGGTAGTCAGTGCACCATAAGTCGCAAATTATATCTCAATTCTTTTTATCTTTATCAAAGAATTTCATCGCAATACTCCGTTCGGTATTGATTCTATGTGCAAGTTTATTGCTCGTGCAAATTGTCTGCCATGAATTTTACGATCCAAATATTTATGGTGTTCGAATTTTTTTTCCCAAATGGCTGTGTGTTGGCTTTATTGAATTTAACTGGAATCTCAATGGATTCAGAAAAAAAGTCAATGGTTTTTTTTTTGGCTGTGATGTACTTTATGCTTTTCATTCGACTTAAAGTGAAATTCTCATTATGGCGCGGTGGATGCTTTTACACACCAACCGACATTCCGCATCACTTTCAAAACAAAAATCATTTGTTCATTATTTGTTTTAGTTCGTTTTCGTTTCGAATTTTATGGAGTTAAAAAGAACAGAAACCATCCCTTTATTTCGTCTTAGTTTTTGAGAGAATTTTCGACATTCTAAACCGAGAGATATGGAAATCGTGAACAAAGCACGTTTTACGTGATTTTGTAATTTTATGTTTATGAGAATGGATTACGTACGATGTCGGATGAAGTCTTTTCCTCTCTCTCTCTTTCTCGCTCTCTTTCTCTTTACTTCTCTCTTTCCTTCTCTCTTTGCCTCCCTCTCTATTGCTTTCCTGCTCTTTCTGTGCAAATTTTCAAAATAACAAAGACGTGGCATTTGAAAGCGAAGAGAAAAAGGGATATAACATATCGAATTGAACGTGTTTCATGGGTTTTTCAAATCGTTTTCAAGTTTTGAAGTTGGTTGAATTTGGTTTGCAATTCTTTCGAATGCCGATGCAGTGTTTATTCTTTTCAGCATGTTTTTGTGTTTGTGTGTTGAAATTGGATCGTGTATCACCATATATAAAATATATTTGGATGTTGAGCATAAAGTTCCACGGTCATTTATTAGCAATGGTTGACTTACTCAAGGTGCGTGTCTATGCACGTGCAATAAAACCGACCTACTATAGAAAATGAATGAATGGGCCAAAAAGACTTAAAGTAACGTATTCAATCACCATTCCCATTTCTCAACTCACTAAAAAAAAAACGATGAAATAGTTCTTTTATTTTCTCGGTAAACTGGATTGGTTTTGCATTCACCTTGAAGGTTGCAGATAAAATGGCAAACAAACTTTTGCAATGCTTTGAAATTTTGGCATCGTTGCATTATTCTTTTTTTTCTTTTACAATCGAATGTGTGTGCAGTGAGTCTTACAGAAAATTGCATTTTTATTTCCAAGTATGGATCCAATTTTGCATTGAAATCTATCGAATGTATGGCTGTGCCAAAAACGAATCACATTTGAAATGAGCTAAGATTACATAAGACAGATTGCATTAGCATTGACAATAATAAAAAGGACAAAACTGGAAATGAGCAAAAGGACGGTCTTTGGCTCGGTGTACATTTCCGTCTTTTCATTAAACATCGTGAAAATATTGCGTTGGCTGAAATAAATTGCGTTTGCAAATGCGATGCGGACGAATGTGATTATTGTAAAATGTCTTTTGTGCTTGTCTATCGATGTGTTGCATAAAACCCATCGAAACGGAAATATATTTTCAGCGTTAAAGTGTGTTTGTGTATCAAGACAAATGTCAATGAAAAAATTTCAATAATGAAATGATATGAAAGTAAGATAAATCACACACCATGCGTGCAAAACACTCTTTATAAACAGTAGTCAGATTACAAACAATATTTGTTCTGTTTTTTTTTTCATCTTCCTTTGTACGATGGGATGTTCATTTCTGCGAATGTTTCCTTTGTCTTTGCCACAACACTGTGCAAAGTGACAGAAGAAAAACAGCAGCACACGAAGAAGATGATGCAGACAAAAAACGTGCATAGACATAAACAAAGTGGTGTCTTAAATCTCTTCTCATTCCAAATACACATCTTCATCGTCTTTAGCGTAAACTGGCTACCATCCGTATGAGAAATTATTGTTTTTATCTGCTCATTTCTTTTGACGACGGTGTTAGAGGAATTCGAACGCATACCACTAGAGAGAGAGAGAGAGAGAGAGAGTGAGCAAGAGAGAAAGAGTCACGACATGTAGTGCATAATGTGATAATCATGATGAAAAAGCCATAGTTTTACGAAAACAAAGAACACACGTACACGCATGTATATATTGTATAATATATAAAATTGTCTTGTGATGAAACATTTTAATCAACATCGTCATTTTATAAGCATATTGTTTACCATCTTGTTGTGTTTATGTTATCACTCGATGAGGGTAATTTGCATACACACTCGAAACCAGAAAATTGAACGACTCGAAACATCTTAGAAATTGAAGAATTGAAGAGCGGAAAAAAAGAATGCAGAAGATGTGCGGATGCAAAAAAAAATTATGGCATGGCCCATCTGAATGGGAATGATGATGACAACGATGAGTTTCGAGCAGCACAGTGTGCAATGAAAAAGAAGTGAGCTTATTTCCCACTTTCCAGCCGACAATTCGTTGGTTAGTTTTTTTTTTTATTCCTCTTGCTTGCTCTCTGTCTCGGTGCTCATTTCATTTTCTTTGTTCTTTAATTTGATCGGATAAATTTGTTGTCGTTTTTTCTTCTCTGTTTGGCGAACACACACACTCATATATATATATAATTGCAGCGCGCATAAAATGAACATACAACCTGCCGAAAAAGAGAAGGATAGAGAGTGAGAAAAAGCTTTATTGCTGCCGCTACAAATGCCTACAATGAACAACATGTATTTATCGCCCGTGTCATCTCAATGTTTCGCCGTTTTGTTTTGCATTCGCGCTCATACGGTTCCAGCCGATTGTGTTCGGTGTTAAATTTGTTATTGTTGCATGGCATATTGCATTATTATATCTGCCCATGATTCCAATTTGTTTGGTTGGTGCGCTTGAGACTCTCAAATCACATTTATAGCATAAAAACTACGAACCGTTTTGTCATCATTTCGATCGAAGAAGAAGAAGAAAAAAAGTCTGTAAAATCCAAATGGAAAAAGAAACATGGTGCAGAGAAGGAAAAAAAGGCAGTGAGAGAATCGGGTTCGACTGATTAAAATGCTGGGATTAATGTCATAATCACAAAAAGAATTGGACACTTTTACAAAGCTAAAATTAAAAACGAACACAAAAGGCAGACAAACACCGCAACGTCCATTCATTTTGCTTTTCACATTTTCACACAATGCTTTCGAAGTGCAATTCGAACCGAACACAATCTAAACAAATGGCATCACAGACGAAGGAAACGACACACAAAAAACAGACAGAGAACCTAATAAATTTCGATGGATTTTTTCGAATCGCAGTTGATAAAGTAATAAAATACAAAAAATGGAGCGATGTTATTAAAATAAAACCACCGTTTAGTCTTCTGACTTTAAAAGGAGTTTTTTTTGCGATTGGATTTTTTCTGTCGCTTTCGAGTATCAGAAAAAGACGATTCGTATTGGTATTCGACTACATGCGAAAAGAGCAATCCAAAGTAGGAAATGATGTGGATACATAACTGTGAAGTACTTCTCTTGTTACGTATGCAAAATAATAATAAAATAATAACACGTAATAAAGAATAACCGTGCAAAAAAAGTTGGAAAATTCAAAGAAATAAAATTCCACTATTTATATAAATACTGCGATGCTGGCATTTTTGTTTCGAATTAAAAAAAAGAATGGCGAACGTTCAAGATATCCCAGTCATCTCGGGATATTGAAGAAAAATGCTTGTCCAAGTGAGATGAGGCACACACCCTTAAATGGCAAAACGTTGCGATATGCAAATTGACGTTGAATTCATTTGGCATTGCTTTTCTTCTTTTCCTCTTTTGGGCGCAATGGCACGATTTGAATTCAAAATTGCCACTGAATACGGTGGCAAGAATACTATGACTATCTTGCTGTTGAAATCGATAAAAAAGTGAGAAAAAAAAAACTAAAGTGGAATTACATAAGTGCACACATATTATGCGCACACAATTGAGAAGACGAATAAGATTGACTCAATGTTGTCACTCTCGCATATCATGTTGTTTTGCTGTTATCATTCTTGATTTATTCGCTATCACACTTGAGTTTTATGTGTCTTTGTGTCATCACGCATACCAGCGCGCTTCAACTCATACCTATTTTAAAATGTATTTAACCGTTTCTTTATGCCATTTTTTATGAATATTGCGTTTTGTTTGTTTTGTGGAGAAAAACGAATGGCTTGCCGTTTCATAAGCACGGCAATTGAACGTTCTTTTGCTAACATTTTAAGTGGTTCTTGGCGTTATTATTGTTGTCATTATTATTATTATTATTATTTGCATGGACTATTTGTGTGTACGCGTATAGTTTTTCTTTTTCGATTTAGTTATATTTCAATTTTGTACTTCATTCGTATGATATGTGTCTGTGAGTAAATGAACGATCTATTCAATCTCGAATTGTATGTGCAGAGAAAGAAAGAGCCCATACAATATGCATTCGCTTTATTCTTATGTGCATGGCAAATGGCGAATGATAGAGAGAGAGAGAGAGAGAGAGAGAGAGAGAGAGAGAGGGAGAGAGGGCGCGAATACGAGGCGCATGAAATGAAGGCAGTCGCCAAAGTCAATGAAACAAATGAAAGAGTGAGACGAAAACGTTTTTGCATAAATAACGCACGAACGATGCATAATATATTGTTTCATACATCAGTTGTAGCATGTCATATGCGAATATAATAATAACAATGATAATGCCTATAATAGTAAAGAAAGATTCGAGTTCATTGACGTTGTGATTTCTTTTCGCCGAGTTGCCAGCAAATGCCTTAGTGCTTATCTTTCGCTCTCTTTCGCGCTCCATTCTCTCTTACTTCGCTCCGAGTGTTGTTTATGTTTTTATATATATGTGATTTGTTTTCGTCTTATATTTCTTGATCTGGTGTTGGTTGTTGCTTCTGTTGCCTATTTCATTCATTTGGCTGAATGGGTCTGATGATGTGTGCGCACATCACTCGTTCACTATTACTATTTCCTATTTGGATGTTTTATTCTATATATTATTCAGAGCGAGTGAATGCAACGCAAATCGATGGTAGTCTTTTGGAAAATTTCCGGCTAAAACGCTCGGCAACATTTTCAAGCAGCAATCTGTGTCTCGGTGTTGTTGGTTCTTTTGTTCTCTTCCAACTATTTTTTTTTCTTCTGTTTTTCGTAAATTGCATGATTTTGAGCAGCGAAAAAAAAACAACACCTTTTGTGATCGTTTAACTGTTGCACCATTGTATAATAAATTCATTCGTCAATCATATACGATAATAATTATTATGAATTTCATTTCATTCATTTCTGTTCTTCATCACTATGTGTACACACACACACACTCTAATTATGTTTCATTTTAATTTGGTTCTCATATGAATATGTACATAAAAATTCGAACGAGAACATTTTGCGCTCTGAATGAACACAGATTTAACGAACTCTTCAGTTCACGCTGAATTCAGTTACAAATTTGGTTGAATGCACAATTGCACACACACAGAGAGAGAGAGAAGCGCGCGCTCATTCGCCCAAACATAACATGTTTCAGATTTCAATTAAAATGCAACGAGATTGTGTGTATTCTGTTCAAGTGATTTGATCTGATCGTGACAGAGTTCGAGTCTGAATGAGACATAGAGAGTGGTGTACACCATTTTTTCTCTCTCGCTAATTTGACAATTGATCTATTTGCTAAATTGCATACTTGACATTCATGCGAAATAAAGCTTGAATTTCAATCTGGTTTAGAACATTTATCCACCCTTTCGATCCCACGGACCAGCATTTTTTTCCATGAATTCTGAATTTGAGTCGAATGAATGAGAATATTTGTTTAAATGAAGTTACTCCACTCGAAACTCGTTCGAAAACACTGTTCACTGCGAAGAGGCTAGGTTGATCCTTATCATTTAATCAAATTAAAATGGCAATTAATGAATAATGGTAATTTTCACAATCGACCAATTAGCGCCAGCTCATCAATTTGTTTCGTATATGAGCGGACGCGTATATACATTTGCGATGCGTGCACATTCATTATTCATACGCTAATGTTTATAAAATGGATTGATTGTGTGACAACCGTGTTCCTCGTGTTTAAATAATACACTATAAAATAATAATAATACAATTAACACCGTTTCATTATGGGGCCTCTTCTTCATTATCAACGTTATCGGTCATTGAATGTATTCAGGCTATCCGCAACATAAACGCCGATAAATATTTTATATTGGAGAAGAATGAATTTCACGAAGGAGAAATAAATAAATACGTTCGACCGATAATGGATATTGTGTATTTGAATAGACGAGTTCAAATGTAATAATTTAATGGAAAAGAAAACAACAACAACAACGAAAAAAAACAGACAAAACCGGCTACAAACCATTCGCCTACGAAAAATGGGTCTGTGACAAACAAACGATTGCATTCAGAACATTTCACATTCACAAGCACTCACACTTTTTCTTTTTCTCTTTCTCTCTCTCTCTCTCTCTCTCGCTCTCTCTATCGCAGTCAATTGCAAATCCAAAACAAATGCAACCATTGAAAAACCATGGTTCCAATTGTAATGCATTAAAATGAATTTATCAACGACACTCTTATGGCATAGCATTTTATCTATTCATTTGACATATAGACATTACACCATTGGAACGCATTCGATCGCTATAAACAATGCCATTTTCAGATTTCAACAATGTCTCTCTGTCAGCAATAATGCTTGATTTAGTGCGCTTTCGACACACACAAACATGTATTTTTTTATTCATACGCACTCTTTCACTTGAAATTGTGCGCCACATTTCCCTCTCGATCATTACCAGACCAATGTACTTGCATTAAAAAGAATTGCACTCATCATAAATTGAAAATGAGCCCAATTCAAATATGGTCAAATCAAATGAAAATGGCTAGAAGCAGAGAAACAACAACCCAAAAAAATTTCATCATCAACGCAACAGGCAGGATGTATAAAAAAACCACAGGCTAAGAATGTATCGTATTATTTTGAAAGTGATAGAATTCACAAGAATATAAATTTTCAGCCGATCGATACACTCCATTCAGATGGCGGCATTAAGATGAAAAAGTGAAAGATCCACACAATTCGTTTCGTGTATATGAAGATGTACTTTAAAATGTGGAATAAAATCGAAGAAAGATGTGATTTGTTGCCTGTTCGAGAGAGCTCACGACACGCAGAAGAAATGCTCAGTGTTGAACTGTAAATTTGAGAGAGAGAGAGAGAGAGAGAGAGAGAAACGATCAAAGCCCTGACATGTACGAACATCGAAAATGTATTGAAACAAAAATCGACAATTGCTTCGCCGATACAAAATACTTCCATATCAATAGTCGGTTTCTCTTTCCCCCTGATCACTTTATGCATTTGAAACAATTTGATTGTTAACCAACAAAAACCAGAAACTTGCTAAACCATCAAACCACTCTATTGGCTGTTGGTAGTTCATCGGATGTTAAGTTTTCGTTTGCTTCTTTATCATTTGCAGCGATGCATTTAGTGTATGTGTGTGTCTGTGTATTTGTGGATTGATCTATAGATTTGGAGTTGAGCACGATTCAAAACCAACAACAATAACAACAAATGGAGACACAAACCGAAAAGATTGTTTAATAAGTCAAATGGGAATCGCTTCACTGCGCTCATTATTGACAACATTGTACACACTATCCGTTTACTGTACGTGGCTCGATCATGTACAAATGCATCGTGCGATACAAACAACGGCCCAAACAGAAATAAATCAAATGAACCGAATTTCGAGTGAAAAACAAAATGAGCGGAAAGCGATTGAGTGGCAGAGAGAGAGAGAGAGAAAGAGGAAAACCGAAAGTGCTGCAATTAAATAGCTAATAGCATCGAGAGCTGCACATTTGTTTGATGTGATCATATGAGAATCAAAACGGTTTGTTTGTTTATTCATGACCTGATGTTTGCTTTGGTTTCATTAGCGATAAGATTAGTCGCATTGCCCCACTCTGGAACAGCTTAAACAACGTCAAATAAACGACCGAGAAAAAGAAGAAAAAAAAATGGTGCTTTGATGACAAAGCGACACAAAAGTGTTCAAACACAAATCAAATTGCATGATAGCGCATTTTTGTTTCTGTCGATCGAATCACTACAAATTAATGAAATTTATCATCGTCAAACTCTGATGCTTGCATTTGCGTTCGGAGAAATATTGCGAATGAGAATGGTTTTCGATCGATCGTTCGCATTGCCAAACACGAAACATTCGTGCAATGTTAACTGTTCTTCTTTTTTTTTTTGGTTCGTTTCGGTAGCAAATTTTCAAGTTTAAGATGCCGTTGCTGCTAAGCCAGCGCCACAATGCCAATGATTTAAGCAAATATGTTTTAAATAGAAAAAAAAACTCCCAATTAGCTCGGCCAACAGAAAGAACACGCGAATTGATGAGAAGTGAAAAAGTAAAGAAAACCAACGACCAAACAGGGAGAAAAAAAAACACTTTTAAAGACTAGATAATCAGTTAAATCAACAAGACAGAGACGGGATGGGAGATGAAGAGAGCAAAAAAACTATCGTACGAAAAATAAATGAAATATGTTACTCTCTCGTAGACAATATGAATTGTTTGCGACCATGCGCATCATCTCGCAGACAGTCAGCGTGCCATTCACTGTATGAATGTTGGTATTCAACAATACAGTACCAAATGCGCTGCTAACTGGTCATTTTCTATTCAACCACACAGCCGCCACACCAAAAACCATGATCCAGCAGATTCTCGACCATTTAAAATATTGGATATTGACATTTTGGCTTCTTTCTGCCATTTCTTTCACAACAACGCGAGACTGTTAGCCATGGCATGAATTTGCACTATCAATTTACAAGCATCGCATACGTTGTCATCGACGACCATCTTATGCATATGCATGAACGTAATATGGAAAGAGAGAAGAACGATGGAAATTTAAAAATGATTTATGACCTATCATTCAAATTAAAAATCTAATATCCTCCTTCTCTACCTCGCTCTCGCTCTCTCTCTCTCATACACACTCTCTTTTTAATCCGTTCTTTCTCTCAAATCGGGGCAATTGACTCGAAATTCATCTTATTTATGCAAATTCAACCAAAAGTCAATGTTAAATTAAGTAGCAAATGGCAAGACATAAAGAAAATAAATCTCGTTTATTATGATAGGCAGATTGGTCGAATCTCAAGCCATCACACATTTTGAAATCTCACCGAGTTAAAACACATCCTATGTATTAATATGTGTTTGCGAGTCAGTTGATAAGAAGGAAGCTGCCATATTATTTTGCTATTTCACTTTAAATCCCCCCAGAGAATCGTCCGCATTTGTCGTAAAAGATGATGTTGAATTTCATATTTATTCATGGTTTAAGGTACCAAACCAACTCATTCTTCGTCGTCCCTCAAAACGAATCAATTATGCACACGCACACACATTCACTGTGACATTAAAACACCCAAGGCACATATTCTAATGTTTGTATGTGTTGCATTCAGACGAGCCGATTTCAAAGAAAGTTTTGAGAAAATAATTTTCGTCAAGTAATTAACAGCATTCGAAATGAGACACGAGATGAAAAACGGGGGGAAAAAAACAAAATATACATATGGTATACTTATTTGCACACAAGGAATGAAAAACAAGGAATTTTAAAAATAACAAACAACATCTTTCTATCTCTCAATGGGCTTATAATAGTTTGTGCTCGTTGTGTTTGCTGTGCACGCATACTGTATGAAGGGCAGATACTCGCTTCGCAATGCGAATTGTGATGAAACGAACATAGAAAAACTATAAAAAAAATGCATGACCAAAATGTGAATGAGCCATATCAGCTGTGAACAATTTAATATCGAGTTTATAAAACACGCCTTGAACATTTCGCGCGAAAAAAAAAACAGCAAAGATAACATATTCAAAATGCGACTCAAAAATATTGAGTCAAAATATTTGAAATTTCAACAGTATTCGGTGATGCTTTAATTAAGAGAAAAACGAAGAAAAAAAATACCTTTTTAGACGATATGCGTGCATCAGAATATCGTATTTACATTTCAACATTACGAACAATTGACGCAAATAAATTGAAATAAACAAAAATTATATTGATGGTGACGTGCAAAGTGGTGTACATGGCGGCGAAAACGCGGTTCAATTGAAAGCCACCGGTTATAGAATCGGTTGTAATGAAACGTTGTTGCCGTTTATTATTATTATTGATAAACGCTCAGCTGTACAATAGCCGCAAATGAATTGTTGGCTTTATTGGCAGTGGCACAGACACGCAATACCAAACAACCACGTTTGTGCGTTCAACATAGAGGAACAAGAGTACGAGAAAGAAAATCGGTCGGTTTGTTTTTTTGAATCGCGATCGGTTCGTATTGAGTGTGTGAACATTTCTATCCTATGCACACAAATACACAAACGCACCCAAAACGCATATGCACGTATATACGCATCGACAGTAACCGAGTTGTGTTTTACAATAGTACAATAATAGCAAATGGCAAAGATAGACATGGACATGTAACAAAGGAATACATTTTTCGTTCAGCATTTTCTCTCTTTCTAACCTTTCGATTTAGCCACTGCTGTTTGGTACGCACAGTGTTTTTATTGTTGCCACATGCACAACAAGACGAAAAAATTGAACGTAATGTCCGTTTACAGTGCATTCATTTTCGGCTTGCGATGTGAAAATCGAAAGAATTAATTTTCACGCTCTTCTATTTGCGTTCGATCCCGACCTCGTCTATTCTACTCTCTAGCATTCCCACCATTTTAATTCTTTGCACATTAAATCTATTCGAATTTGACTTTTGATTAATTCTCACAATGATTTCTCTCTCTATTTTCGCTTTCTCTCTCTGTCTGTCTCTGTCTGTTCCCATTTGCACGCATTTCGGCTTCAGTATCGTCTTCCGTCTAGTTTTGCCGTTTTCATAAAAAGTTGAGTGTCCTTTTTTGGGTCGTTTCGAATTGTTTCCATTTCGATTTTGTTAAACATCAACACACGCACACATATGCGAGAGTGCGTATTGTTCATACAGACCCTACCGTTCTATCACTCTCTCGGTGTGTACATGTATTCTCTTATAAGTAGTTTTGTGTGCGTGCATGCACCAGGACTATTATTATACGCACGTATTTTTTGTTCTTCTAGTTTTTTCACTATTTCATCTATTCGGTCGATTGTATTGTTGGTTCACTTTTTTTTGATGATGGTTTAGCTCTTGATATGCATTCAACGTATCACACTGATGAAAAGTAAAAGAGAGAGTAAAACCGGGGAATCGATCCTAGAATATATCGCATATACGCATCGAAAATATTACGTGATATATTTGTAAGTGAAATCCATCCATACAAATATAAAAAAAAAAAACAACGAAAAAAGCAAAATGCGGCATAAAAAAAAAACTAATAAAAAATTAAAATATCCAACTCGAATGCGACCGAGGGAAAGAATTACGTAGTCATAGATGAAGATATTGTGAATAGACGCCGTATACACCACTGAAATACCGAATTAAAGAGAATCCTGCGTTTTTGATGATTGCCAGCGGGTTGCTTTTTGAATAATACTCTTTGTATTTTCTTAAATCGGTTTGAATATCAGCGCATCATTCGTTTCGGACCATTACATTGTTTACATGCTATCTCTTTCGCTTTAACGATTGCCACGCACTTCCGAAACTCACAAATCACTAAACGTTACTAGCTTCGTCGTCTATCGCAATAAAAAACAACAACAAATCTCTAAAACAAGACGAAAGTAGCAACTTTCTCATTATTAAACATAATTACAATAATCAAAGGAATTCCTCTCGGTAATTAAGTGGCTCGAATTGACTTTTGGGCTTTTTTGATACACCTTTCGCCGTTGACGACGATTCTAGTTTGTGTTTGTGTGTGTTTCGGCTCAATCTATAAATGTAAACCTAATCGATGATTTGCTCTATCTATATGAAAATTCTAATTATGACATTATTTTCAGATGGCTGATACGTGCAAAGGTGGATAGCCGAACAAATGAAATTGCATTTGTGTGTGAGTTTATAGCCCACAAATACGCACACACGACACGTATGCGACACAAATGGCTGCTTGTATTTGTAGTGGTAATGGCAATGGTGGTAGAAAAATTGAACTGAACGTGAGAACAAGAGAGATACATAGAGTGCGAAATATATATATATATATATATAATCCGGTCGCCCAGCATCATTTTCCAGACTTATCGCTCATACAAATAGCCAACTACACCTTTCGGCAGCCTCAACATCAAAGAGACTCAAGAAAATTACGTCGAGCATAAATTTTCTGCTTAGAACTCTTATTCAACACCCGTCTAAATTCAAACCACATGATAAATGAAGCGCAATCCAGGTTCAAGCACATCAATTATTTACAAAAAAAAATGCGTGCGTGTGTTTGTGTTCTCATTCGGTAATTTGTTTGATAAGTTTACTTTGATTTTTTCCGTTTCATTGTCAGCTCACGATTTAATGAATTTTCATATTCGTTGCTCATTTTAGCAGCAGCTTCTTCGTCTTACTTTAAACAACATACACGCACACACACATATTCTTCACCCCCATGAAATGCAAATGTTACATATTATTTCTTTGTCGGCGGAAAAGCGAAGCGAGTTGCATCCATTTTTCCATCAATATTATTGTGTACACAGAGAGTGGTGGCGTGTAATCAATTTTTGCGACAATGGTCGCACACACACAAAATGCTGCACTCTCAATCACGCGAGAAAAAATCTCTACCATCTCTCTCTCTCTCTCTCTCTCTCTCATAGTGCGTGCACAATAAATACACAATCTGCTACCACACACAGACACCAAACATCTGAATCGAAAATATATATATATATAAAAAAAACGCACAACAAAATATTTTGATTGGAAAATAAAATCGAATATGTGTAAATATATTATAAATGAATCCGGTAAATTTGTAATGTGCAAACATAGCAAATGATACAATTTACGGCAATAGATAAATTTCTTTGTCCTTTTGCATTTTCAAATACATTTCCCGATTTGGATATCACTCTCAAAACATTTCCGTGCCAAATTGGTTTTTTTTTTTTCAACGTGTATGAGAAGCTCTTCATTTTTACTCGTTATTGTTTGAAAGTTCACTTTTATTTATTGCAGCAACAACAACAATTGACCATATTTTGCGCATTTAGACGCCGGAAAATAAAAACCGACTGTTTGAAAAATCACTTTAAAGTGCATCAAATGAAACCGAACGACTCGAATCGATTGATGATGATGAAGACAATAAAAGGATAAGTTAACCAACGAAAATATTTAAAATACCATCCAAAAAACAAACTAGACAATAGAGTATAAAAAATGAATTTCAATTACTTTAGTGTGTGCCGTTGATTTGATGTCGTAAATCGATGCAATTGATAGACACTTCAGCTCTTTTTGTTTTGTTACACAAAAAACACACAATTTTTTTATGAGTGAGCACAAAAATTTAGAATCATAAATAAAAATGTTATTTATCGATATTAATTCACACACTTGTATCTTAAATCGAACTGTTTTCTTTTTATCAATTCTTTCTCTTCTCTGTTCTCTCGCTTGTTTTGATCACTTTGTAAAACTCTTTCTCTCGTTTCGTCTCGTCTCGATAAAATCCGTTTCGTACGAACCTTCACGGACAAACGCTACTCATTGACTGAATATGAAGCGAAAAACACCGTACATAACAATCGGGCACAGAGGAATCATACTATCCGTTGCATACACACATATCGGCAATCGGTTATAGCAGTGAGAAGAAAAGCCGCACATACAAACACTCTCTTACACACATACAACGAGATGAACACACGCATACGTTCTAGCGATACAAACCCAGAGTCAGTCGAACTGAATCGCGCGCACAGAACCAACGGCACACCGATAAAATACGATGTCGGTTCAAATTTCTGCTATTGTATTGGGTGTAATGCAAGAGGAAGAGCCAGAAAAAAAACGATTGCAAATCAGCCACGGTTCTATCCGTGATAAAAAACAATATGTATATTTGCGAATTACACACAGTTTTCGTGTATCAATCGAGTATTTCTATTGGAATAATGATGTGTCTATTACTCGAGTAGTAATTACTTTTTAATCTTAAGACTCTCTCTTATACTCGTTCTTATTCCGTGAAAAAAACGATGTTTCCGCATTTTAGTCGACAAATTTGAATTAAATGGTGATAATTTCGAAAAAAATCAGAAATTACGAGGTAACAATGAGAATGTAGAAAAAGAAAGATAGGAAAAAAGGAATAAAATGCAATGATTTGCATGCTATCATTTGCGTGTTATAATTAAATATGAACCAGGACTGATATTGAATACACATTTGCAATTTCTTTTATTTATTGCAAAAATTACCTCATCGCTTGTTTTATCAATATTTACAATTGGAGTTTGTTTTTTTTTTTTTGCTATTTTTAATATACGTATAACAATTGAATCTTATTTGAATTTACTGTCGACATTAAACGCACTCTTTTATCGTCGCCATGTTGTCTTTTTTTTCCTCCGCACTTCTGTTATGTGTTTTCATTGAACGAAATCCATACATACTGTTCAGAATCGTATGTGTCGAACACATTCTGTCTTTGTCTATTCAATTGCCTTTGGTCGCATTTGTTCGACTTCAATTTTGTGTAGAGTACAGAGAAAGAGAATGACATTTAGTTATCAAATGTGAACGAATCAAAAGGTGCCTAACGAAAAACACAAGCACACAAATTCAAGAAAATAAACGTGAATTTCTTTTATTCCTTGAACGGTAGCGTAAAGAATTCATTTTATTTAAATTGAAAATTGGTTTTGTGACAGCAACGTTGAGTTGCTTAAAAACAAATACCATAAACAATGTGCTAAATCCATTATATTTGACCTCGGATTTTTGGACAGATTTCCAACCAAAAATTACGATACACAATCCATTGGATAAACATCTCAAATCGGAAATTTTCTGTTTTTTTCGTGTGTGTTTTTCCGGTAAATAACAAAAAAAAACCACCACATAACTTAAAATCTTGCGATTGAACCTGTTTTGGTGAGTGGCTTCCGATTATTCCGCTCCAACGACACAGACGGGAACATTTTCTTTTCGAAATCGAATATCAAAAAGAGTTGAATTTTGAATAATCAACGAATTTTGAAAATGACACACGATCTATTGCGTATTATTCCGTCGGAAATTCCGCGACCCTCCAAACGTGGTAAATCGTTTTTTGCCAAAGGTGATTTCTTGTACTTTCATTACTGTTGTGATAATTACAATGATGTGGTAAGTAGATGAAACATAATGATTTTTGTAATAATGAACGCATTTTGATAAGAGACTTTTTTCAATTCTGTTAAACAAAGGGCTGGGGATGTGCCTATCGTACTCTTCAATCAATGTGCTCTTGGATAGCTAAGAATCGTAATTCAATGGATGTGGATAGTGATCATCAAATCATAGGCACCAATGACATTCCCTCCATCGAAGAAATTCAACAAACATTGGTCAATATCAACGATAAACCGCCCGAATTTCTAAACTCAACGGATTGGCTTGGCGCATTGGAGGTATGCAAATGACAATTTTCTTCATATGTATATATTCGTTTCATTTTCATTCTTCAACATTTTTTTCTTCGTTCGACGATAGATCTTCTATGTGATTGATACGATCTATGATATATCGTGTCGCATTCAACATATACCAAGCTGCCATGACATCCGAAAGTATAGCAATATTATCAAATTCTATTTTGAAAATTTTGGCGGTCTAATAATGATGGGCGGCGATTTGGATGGATCTAGCAAATGCATCGCTGGCATTCACGTCGTCGATAATGACGCATACTTGCTTGTTGTGGTAAGTATAGTTGTTTGATGCCATTCAAACCATATCCAAATGTTCTTTTTTTGTGTCTCCATATGTTTTTTTTTTCTCTATTTATTTCTTCAATTTTTTGAAACGCATATTATAATATATATATATATAATACACAAATATGAGCATAAATATATTGGCATTAATTTAGAAGCGATACACAGTATATCGGTGAGTGGACAGAGGGATGATACACGACTAGGGTTTTGAGATCAAATAGCAAAGCAAATAATTATTGTGAAATGTATGAGTCGAAATTCGAAATTCGTCACAATAAAATTCACGAAGGATGATGATTGACACTTTTTCGCCCTCAACAAAGCCGAACTGTAAAACAATTCGGACCACATGGATCACATTTAGCTGTGCGCTGTCTGAACGTCGGGTATTCGGTCCGATTTGATTGTTTTCTCTTTTCTTCTCAATGCAAATGTCGCTCATCTCATCTCAACGACAGATTAGGATACAGAATCAAAATGCCACGAAACGAACGAAAAGAATGAATAAAAAAATCTTATAATTTGTATTCAAACGTGCTGTTAATATAAGTTATAAGCTTTTTTTGTGTGTGCCAAAGGTTTTTATCAATAATATTTTATGTGATATACTATTTTTTTCTTCTATTTTTTTTTTGTTTTTATTTCAAATTATACATTCATTGATACACATTGGGCGTTCTCAATTTTTTTCTAAAATTTATTGATCAAAATAATGTAGACGCTATAGTTTATTGTTCTAATTCAGAATTATACAGCACATTGAGAAATGTCTAACCAATTATTTATTCTTGTCTCTTCGGTTTTTATGTTAGGATCCACATTTCGTTGGTGTACCAAAATCGGTTGACGACTTAATTAGCCAAGGGTACATTCGATGGCAGCACACATCGGATTTTGTCGATAGCTCATTTTATAATTTATGCTTACCTCAATTGAAATTCTTAGAGTGACTAATATACCATTACGTGCGATTTATATTTCGTTCAATTTTATTATTTTTATCAAATGTAATTATTTTATTATTATTGTTGTTGTTGTACGCGTCAACATGGATCTTCCAACGGACAAAAACGATTCTACTGAATTCACATTTATTTATCGGCTAAAATATATCGATGTCGATAAAATGCTCGAATTGTGTTTCTTGTTTATTTTTTTTTTGGTTTTTATTTTCAATCGGTGCAACTAATAAAAAATCGCAACAAGCAATCGGTTTGAAAACAAAGTAAACTCCACATGAAGCATTAAATTTTTTGAAAATGAAACAAAAAATGTTGAAACAAATGAATATTTTTTTGTGAAATTACGAAAATGAGGTGTGCTGTTCGGTACATTTATTTTTAGAATTTAGAAAGAGAGTTGATATTTTGACACAGAAAAAAGAATAATATGCAAAAAAGACATATAAAAAAATTGATAAAATTTTAGATATTGTTGACAACGTTAATAAAATAAAAAAAAGGTTGAATATTTGCAATAAAACTTTGAGAGTTTTTTTTTTCAAATTTCCTAATGATTTTTTTTAAATTGAAATTCCAGAGTCCTTCTCTTATTACTTCTCTGCATAAGACGATGTTTACTCCTCTTGGCATCAATTGAGTTACTCCACTTGAATTCGATTACCGTACTCCAACAAGCACTCTTTGATTGCTTGTTGTGTTTTACAATAGTCTTGAAATGGCGGAGCAATCACCTCGTCAAAGATGTTCATCATATCAATATACTTTCGTAGTGCCTCATCCATTTTCCCCTCGTTGAATAGACGCTTGGCGGTTTTTTCCAAAATTTCAGTGTCTTGGACAGATTTCAATCCTTTTAAAATGTTTGTAAATTCACCACATTGAATGCATTTGATCATGAATTCGTTGCAGTCCGATGGAATAGCTATAACGTTGTTGCATGACTTCTTGCCATTGCACCTGCGATAGAAAATTTATTGCATTATTTACTGTTACCAATATTTTTTTTAATTATTACTTTGACTTACTTGAATCGAATTTCATTCGTGTTCATTTCGTCGTAGACTGGCCAATTTTGTTGGCACGCTTCGCACGCACAACCAAACCAATAAAAGTCTTTCAATTTCTTTTGACGATCGGCTCGCGAATTTTGACTGTACAAAGGACCATAATTTTCGCATACTTGTTCACCCGGTTTCATATTTCGAATCGAAATCGCATGCACCGTCGTATTTTTGAAATATCTATCGATTCATTTTAATATTTTTCGTCAATTTCAAACGATTTAAATGTAATTCATTGATTTTAACTTACCGAACAATGCTGGGATTACATGAATGATTAAACAAGCACAATGTTGTGTATAAAGCAGCGCCGATTGCAACCGTCTGTCTGGCTCCTGTTTTGCTGGATTTTAGCAAGTCAAATACTTGATGTGAATTGAATTGAAGTATTTGTAAATTGCGTAAAATCAATTCACCGATAAAAATTCGATCATCTTCGCACATATCGCCGGTTTTTCCACTGATATCACTATCGAAATAATGATTTGCGTCCAAAATTTTCACCAAAAATGTTGCCATAAATGAATACTGCAAATAACTATAAGTGGGTCGCATCTTATCATGACAAACCATGCTATAAACACGTCGATAGTCATGCGATGGCAATCTATGCGAGAAATAAATAATTTTGGTTATGAAAAAATGCACCGAATTTTACAAAACATACTTGGTCATTTCTTCGATACTCATATCAGATTTTAATTGGTCGCGAATGCTTCGATAGTACGACAATGGTCTTTGCGATATTAACCGCATTGCCATTTGACAATTGATGGAAGAGCCCGAACTCCAAATGGACTCTAACATTCCACACTCGAATTTATGGTAAGTATAAATGGCTGCGTTGCGGCATTTTTTCGAGCAAAAAATCACGTCGATACAATTTGGACATGGCAGTGGAGTGATCGATCTATTTTTGGAAATCAACATTTTTGTCTTCAAAATTGGTTTAACTTAAACGAAAAAAATGTTAAATTGAAAAAAAAAAAACTGATAAATACCTCGCAAAACAGAATTGACAGTGAGATTTGGCGAATTTTTCAAAAAGCGTGGCACAGATGGCCTGTTCAACAAGTATTTCTTCACCACATTTTATTTCGTGGTTTGTTTTTACGAATCGCCCTTCATTTTCGTTGTAGTCAAATGTAACCGACTTGCTCAATTGTGTAACGGATAGTGCTGATGAATTCGCATTCTTCTTCGCGCAATTCATATTCATTTTCTTCTCATACTCTACTTGTTTTGGCAGCATTTTGATCATAATCTGTGCATCCTTCTCCAATTTACCACGTTTTTCCATCGGCAATTTTGATTCATCCAAATGAGTTATGGTTTCCCTTTGGCGACAAAAAAAAATGTTTACACTCAGATTCGAAGAGAATTCTCTTGAAATTTAAACAAGAAATGTGATAATTGTAGGAAATGTCTTACATAAATGCTTTCAGTGCCTTCTCATATGATTTCTTTGCTAAATGGCATCGTGCGGTGCGCTCTTTTAGTTTATACATCATTTCGGCCGGATAATTTTCTTCGGCCAATTCAATATCCTCGAGTGCGTGTTCGAATTTTTCCAAATGATACAGTGCTGCAGAAAGTGAAATGTCTTAGCTCAGGTGCCGAATGTGACATGATCGAACATTTGAATATACATACCTGCAGATCGATTTGCCAACAGAATCGAAATTTCTTTTGCTATTTTTTTTGATTGATGTAAAAGATGTCATGAGTTTTGATTGCTCTCGAAATCGGTAACTATAAAAAATCTCAATTTAAATACTTACCATTTTCTGGTGGCATCAATAGCAAACCTTTGTTATACGATTCAATTGAAGCGGTCCAGTTTTTCTTTTGAAACTCCCGATTCCCTCGCAGTTTATATTCGTTGGCCAGATCGTCATTTTTTATTGATTTATCATAGAGTGTAATTTGAAAATCTTTGATCACCGGATTATTTGAAATAAATTTATAACGTGATGCATCGTCTTCCAAATTGGCAAAGTTTTTCACTTGTTCGGCATTTAAACTGCTTTGTAATTTCTGGAATAAATCTTTAATGAATCCAGTTGATTCACTTTGTTCAGTGAAGCGACCCATTTTAAAAAATGGTTTCTCTTTCTCACTCGAAAAGTGAAATTTACAAACAACAAAATGCGACGAAAATTTTTGCGGAAAAACTTTTTTCGTGGGCAAAAATGTCAGAAAATATGTGTGTGTATGCCTGCACAGAAGATCGAAGAAACGGCACAAAACCGAAAGTGAAACTAAGCTTAATCTATTTTCGACCATACAATTTAACGTAAATTGTATTGCGCAACCTATTTGCCGAACATTAAAAGATCCTCAATACGCTTGCGTGACTCCAAACGCACGTATTTTGGTCCAAACGCTTGTGTTTCGGTGTTCTCCGTTCGTTTTTCACTTGCATGTTCAACATTTCAAAAAAAAAAAAAAAAAAAACAACCGATAAACCCTAGAAAAAACCAACAGAAAGGAAAACGGACACTCAGTTAATTTCCAAAGTTTGTTTATTTTTGTTTTTGTCTTGGTTGGTTATTGTTGCTTTTATTAATAAAAACCTTAAAATCTAAAAGAGCATAGTCTCGTTTCAAAGAGCCGCATAAGCTGCTTGAAGGCTTTGTTACTTAAATGAGAATGTGAGTTTTTTCTTTTTGTTTGCGACTGAATTCGTTTTCGCATGTCGTGACAAATATTCGCGTCGAGTTGAACTGGACCGTACATCGATGATGTTATTTATTTTTTGTACAATTTCTTCGGCCATAACAGGATTCGTTACAAAATCATAGTGTCGAAATGATGAGTTCACATCTAAATGTTGTGATTGTAGTGATGATGATTGTTGTTGATGATGATGGTGATGATGTTGTTGTTGTTGTGGTGTTTGTAATAGTGTGTCTGGCATTGGGCTATATACAATACGAATAACAGCTCGGTTTCGTGCATTTTCTTCAATTTCACACCATACAATCGATTCCATGCTATGGCTTATCGGTTTTTGGCGAAGAAATTTCGATTTGGAATTTTGCGGTTGTACCGGATCAATTTCAAGCTTTTCACCAGAGACACCAAGTTGTATGTCCGTTTTAAAAATGCCTTTTGTAAACATTTTCACGCGATACGAACGATACAATGGCGCTTCCATTAACAATGTATGGCCCTTCATTCGGTCCAAATCCTTTTGATTGGTCGATACTTCACTGACAATTGTATCTTGATTTGGGCTATTCAACGTGCTATCCGTTTCGGATATTGGACGACTATCTTGTCGCATCACCGTATCCATACTTGATCGTTTCACCAATGCCAAATGACTGAAACGAAATTTCGAGCACGGTTCACGCAAATCCAACGGTGGAAAATCATCAACCTCACCATCACCTTCCGTAATATATAAACCATAATTTTGAACAGATAGCAAAGGTACATCAGTATAGGTAATGCTGCATTTATAACAAATTAAACCGATAAATTCTTGAATGCGTGCCGTTGCCACAACACAAATGTCCATCGGATAGTTTTGTTGCTCTTTTGGTAGCATTGTTAAAAAGATTTTAAACGTTTTTGTTGGCACACTCATTTGATTACCATCGAAACGGGCATATGCTTGAAATTTATTCACCGGTTTTCGTCGTACCTCTTCCAAACGTTGGGCCAATAACGATTCAACATGTTCACTGCCGTTACCATCAGCATGACCATTTTGTTGTGTATTGGTTGTATTGAAATCAATGCGTCGCGTAAATAATTCATCAATTTCTGTTTCGGTGAGTACAGGTACATTATCTTCCAATTTAATGCTACGCACTTTCGATGCACGCCGTTTCGATGCATCCAATTTATCGAGCTTATGATTTGCTGAATTTGTATGTTTGCGCAAACCATAATCCGGATCCATTTGAATATCGTACGATTGTGATAGTGGATCGAGATCTTCGTCGTCACTGTGATCTAGACCCGGATACCATTCGTAATTTTCATCGATGGCCGTTCGTATATTATGATGGTGATGATGATGATGATGATGATGGTGATGATGGTGATGAGATTTTGACGATGAACTGTGACCAGTTGTCACTTGTGGTGTTTCACGACGAGATTTACACGATTCAATGTATCGACTTGGTAAATCATCTGACAACATAACGGCCTCGCACATGCCAGTATCATCGGTTGCTATATACGAATTTCGTATGTGCGACAATAACCAGTGTTTATTATTATATGTGGCCATATTTATTTTTTGTTATTCTCTTGTTCCTAATTTATTAATTCTTTTTGGTTGTAAACACTATAAAAACTATATTCGTTATATTTTGTACGATAGTTGAATGCATCCGTTTGGCATTCATTTAGAACAAAAATCGGATACGATTTGTTTTTCTTTTTTTCGTTTCGTTTGTTTTTGTTTTCGATGAACACACAATTTTTCTTATTATTATTATTTTTTCTTCTTCTTTTCATTCTGTTTTAATTCAGTTTGACAGTTTAGACCAATATTGTTCTGCGATTTGACAATTCGACAAATTTGGAGACAGACTGAATATGGTGTGTGTGTGTGTGTGTGTGTGTGTGTAAAGGCTTTTTTATACTGCCATTGATTCGATTTATTGTATTAGATCAACAGCGATTGAATGATTTTTTTTTATTTCATTGTAATATTCTCATGGGAATATCAATAAAAAATTATGAAAAATATTTTTCGCTAAAAAGAAGAACCTATTAACAATTTCGCCAACATCATTTATTAAAGAAAAACGTTGGATACACACAACGTGAGTATTGACTGACAAACATGAAATCTAGTACGTTTTGATGCTATTATAATCTCCACACCTCAAATAATAATCGGATTTGAATGCATATAACTTATGAGCAATTGAATGGAAGTGAAATGTCAAAAAAACGCCTCAATACGCTCGCTGACCAAGTGTGTCTTTAATAATAAATCGGAGTGTTGAGTCAGTTGTACAACAAACAATATAAATCGAAATTGATTTTGGTTGAAATATTCAGTATCCGAATAAAATTCGCATTGTTAGTGCCTACCAGATACAGTGACACGTTTTTGTTTTGACGAAAAAAAAGAACAACAATAAATAAACAACAGCTGCCGAATACTTTGTTTTTAAATGATTTCAATATGAATCCGGACGGTGAGTGTCAAGCATTTGAACCCTTATAGCAATTAAGAATGGAAACTTCGAGATTAAGTGTGATTAAAAACAGAAGTACAGCGGATAAAATAAATCGAAATTTATTTATTTTACCCTATCTCGGTACCTTATTTTTCATTCATATGTATTTGTATGTGTATTTCTGTATACGTTGCAAACAATCAGAACACTCTATTCATTCACACAAAAGAATCAAATTTAATTGGAAATGACACTTTCGATTAAATATGCAAATTGCATGCGCGGCTTTGACTTCAATGTTCCATTTATCTTTTCTATTTCATTTTCTTACGAAATGCTGTTTTTTATTTGGTTTAAATCCATGCTCTTGATAAAAACAAATGAATTAAAAAAACAACAACGAATGTTGTGTCAGTCATACGAACTGATTATTCTTCTGAAATAAAGAAATTAGAAAAGGCCAAACGTTCATGTGATTATCAATGACTTTTGATATTCGAATGTGCACTGCATACGTATTCAATGGGATGATTTGAGGAAAACCAAAAGTTGTACGTATTCAAAAATTCGTGGAAAACCATACGATTATCGGTGAAATGACTTGAGACTCATTTTGTGCACGCGAAATGTTCGCTTTATCGATGATTCGCTCTTTGTTTGCATTTGCGATCATTGCGTCGCATTTTTTATTTTGGCTGTTTGCCCAACTTTTGTTTTTCTTTTTGGAACGGAATAAAGTGCGCCTCACACGTTTAATTTAACCTTGTACATGTTTTTCCATTCCGATAATTTGAAAAGTAAAAAAAAACACTTTTTATTTGTATATCGATCGAAATTCGAATAATTTAATCGCATTGCACCTGTATAAACTTCTAAATATGTCAATCGAAACACATATATATTGTTGTTGCATATTCTTATCGTGCACATCATTTTATTTTCGTAAACTTCATATCAGAACCTTTGTATATATATTTTTTCTGTCGAAATTGATGCGAAAAATAAAAAGAAATATGACAAATTGTACATTGTTCAATTTAACACAGACTTTAAAAAGCAATGTCGTTGCCACTGTGTGCATTCACATTGCTACCGTATATTTCTATTTGGTTCGAGTTCGATGCGTTCGTTAAACGTATGTAACGCTAACAAAATTGTCACGCACTCCAAATAACTCCACATGCATACTTTGTTGTGTATGATTTGTATATGTTTACCGACCAATTGGGATTGAAGAGTTTATTGACACCTTTTGATTTTATCACTTTTCCATTTCTTTTCTCTCTCTCTCCCTCTTCCTCCCATCATCTTTCTCTGTCCATCTCTGTCGATATTTATTCTTTTCACTGTCGTTGCGCTATCAATTTCATTTGAATCGCATTCTTCAAGCAGGAAATCAATCGAATTCATGCATAGACATATATACACACATGCCCATAATTCAAGTTGTTTGTCGTTGACCATTTTATTCTCTAATCGCATAAAAATACATCTACCTGTTCTATTCTGGTTTCAGTAATCGTTGCTGCAAGGCTTTTTAGTTTTGCTTTGCTTCAGTTCAGTGCTCAGATTGTTTATTTGTTCTTTTCTCTTTCTTGCGGTGTTTATTTTTTTATTTTTCGCCATTTTCATTCGTCTTACAAGACGATCCGTAACTTTTAGATACATCAACAACATTTCTTTCAACACTTTTACGTTACACAATTATCCAAGGCAATCATTTCTGTTTTGTTCATAGAAAAAAGAAGAAGAAAAAGAAAAACATTTATTCAAATGTAAATTTGTTGCGCCTCGTCATAACTCAAAACTTTGTGTTTCTAATTGTTTTTGCACGCGTATGCCAGCGCATATGTTATTTGCCGTGTTTGGCAACGCATACCATTTTTGTCAGTGACTCTGTGTCCAACGAGATCCAAAAGAGTGAAAAATGCCAAAGAACAATCATCTCATATACTCCATAACCATACTCACATATTTGAATATTTGGATGGTGAATTTTTTTTTTAAATAAACTCAACTGACTGATAATGTTCTTTCTTTCGTTTGTCCATATAACATCGTGTGATGATGGACTTTCTCAGTTTTGCATGGAATAGAAATTAAACGTGAGCGAAAAAAAATAGAGACGCAAATTTGTGTGCGCGCGGTGTTTGGTAAATCGTAACTTCGTAGCTTTCAAGCGTTCATTGACACACGCAAGCAGCATTTTTTTTTATTCGCCGGTTGAGTGTTATGTGTTAATACCCGGCGCACACGGTTCACATAATAATTTGTCGACATTTTGATGGCATGTCAATTTTTTTCATTCAAAACGTTCAAATATTAAATAAATTGTTTTTAAGTTAAAGTATAATTCTGAGGGTGCAATTTTACGAAATATACCAAAGTTCAAGATAAATTTCCAACAGTTTATTTTGGAAATTGGTTTGTACAACTTGTTTTTGGCAGAAAGAAACAAAAACTAAAACAAAGTCGTTGTTACAATTTTTTTGGGTGATTGAATGCGGGCAAACCGCCTTTCACATATGCATAAAATGTGCTCGATAATTAATATTGAATTTGAGCGTCAAACCGATGGTGATAAATTATGCTATAGAAAACGCGTTCGCAGCAAACGCGGTAAGAGGTGTTTTTTTATTGTATATCGATCGCTTGTTCTTTATTAAGTCAACTATTGTCTAAATCGTATTTTATACGTCGTACATCTCGCTCGAAAAAGTGAATGTACACGCATTACTTGTAACTGACTAATGAAAATCTATGATTTTTCATTACGATTATTGAATTTGAATTGTAATTAAAGTGATTATGATCTATTTTCTTTCTTTTTTTTCTCTCTCCCTTTTGCTCTATTTCTCCTGTCACACCCTCAGGCGATGAAGATTTTTTCGGCAATTTGCCGATGGACGACCCGATGGACAACTCAATCTTGATCGATGATTATTTGGAAACAATAAAAAATGAACCGGACTTGGAGAAAGCTGATGTAGACAATGTGCCCGCAAAATCGTTAACCGACACTATGATGTATATGTACGATTCAATGCCGTTCGATTCAAAGAGTTCGTTTGACAATATTTCGGTGGCAAACGAAATAACCGAAATTGATCCGAATTATTTTCTCAATGATATGTATAAAAGTGAGGTTGATTATTCGTCGACATTTTCGTCACCATCGTATCGAAGTACACCGTCGCCAACGACCAGCAACAGTAGCCAAATTTCGGATCAATTAAGCGTTGATTCAGCATCGAATCCATCATCGGAAGCATCGATCAATTTTCATAATGCACAAAATTCAACAACATTTCCATCGAATGGACAATTTATACAATCATTTGCGCAAAGCAATTATCATTTGGATACACCGCCAATATCACCGCCAACCGAAACAATTGCCGCAACAAATGCACAAACATTATCGTATATTCAACCAGCCGCACAAATTGCCGCCCAACCAATTCCAATGCTAACAACAACAACCGATAATCAATTCAATATCATTCAAGGTACATTGATACCAATCACCGCCGTATCTCTATCAACGCCACAAAATGGTACAAATATTTTGAGCTCAAATAATACACAAACGACGAAGAAAGTGAAAATCCAACCGAAACCATTGGCCATTGCAACGAAACCAAATGGAACAACGGCAGCAGTGACAACACCATTACCAATGACCGTCGTGAAAACAGCACAAATAAATGGCACAAATTTAACAGCAACAACAAAATCGATTCCAACACCAAAACGAATCGTTCTATCCAGTGACTATAAACCATTGGTTCTTAAATGCAAAACACAACAAACTGCTGCCAATGCCAGTACACCCGCACCAATTGCAGCTGTTCAAACAAACGACGCAAATATTATGAAATTCGTGCCGGCCAACACAGCACCAATATTATCAACGGGTAATACACAATCGACGGTCAAATTGAATCCACAAAAATTAGCTTCGGCCAATGTACCAAATAATCGCATTCAAATTGCACCGTTGAGTCACAATAAGAAACCAAAGCAACATTCAATTCAAGAGGAAATTTACGAACGTACGCTAAAGAAACAAATGCGAATGATTAAGAATCGAGAATCAGCCTGTATGTCACGCAAAAAGAAAAAGGAATATGTCAACACGCTTGAGAATCAAGTGGCCGCTTTGAAGATTGAGAACCAAGAGCTGCGATCGGTAAGTCGGTTCGAATTGACAAGAATCGCATTTTTCCCCATAAATTTTTGTTAAAAACGTTTTTTTTTCTTATTTAACTTTTAGGAAAACTGTGCATTGAAAGAGCGTCTTGGACAGGTAACAAGTAAAATTTGCGATGTATGTGGCAATCTAATGATGGACAAAGTTTCAAAAACCATGGACACGATGTCTGTATTGAGAAGTGTACCAAAAAAGAATGCCGCATTTCTATTGGCATTTTTACTTATGGTATCGTTCAATCTTGGCCCATTGATGCCGTCCTCAAATGTGGCTCCATATGATAGCGATAATTCGTTAGCGGTGCCCGACCATCCAATCGGCACACGTAGTTTACTTTGGATTGATGACGAAAATGACAGTACAAATACGTCTAATATCGGCGATAGTTCCGATTCATCGGAGCGTCCATATCCCATGTGTCCGGTATCGGTGAATCAATCAGAAAGTATACGATTGGCCACTGAATTACAACGATGGATCGGAGATTCACCGAAATATTTTAATTTAACAAAAGTCTCATCGAAATCTGGCGATGAATTAATCGATCTCAATATAATCAATGAATTTTTATTATCGAAAAAGGATAATGAAGCTATTAAAACATTTTATAATCAAATGAAAGATGCGCCCCCATTACGAAAAATGGCCAACAAAATTGATGCGGAGAAGAAGATGCGAGAACAACGTGCATCAAAGAAACGTAAACTACAAATGGACAAATACGAAGCGAATAAAGTGAAATCAATCGATAGCAATAACAATGTACAAATCTTTAATCCAGTATACAGTAATGCCATGAAATATGCAACATTCTTTGAGGAAATTCATCGACAAGACGATACTTTTTATGTTGTATCATTCCGTGCTGATCATTTACTATTGCCAGCTCTTGCCCATAACAAAACCTTTCGACCGAAAATGTCACTCATGTTACCCGCCTGGAATTTAAATAACGACAATAATGCATCGACCGATGGCATTGTAACATTGATGCAAATCGATTGCGAGGTATTGAATACCTCGATGATTCAAATTAAAGAAAGTTCAATTCCCGACAATTTACGAAATCGATCGTCATCATCGTCGTCGCCACCATCACCGTCATCGATGCCAACACGAAATGCTGCCAGTCCTGTTACAACCAATGAATCAATGAAATCATCAAACATGAAATTGAAACAACGACGAAGTCGCATTACAACACAAGAGCCAATTGTAACACAAACCGAAAGCAATATTACAACTGCGTCGAATGGCACCGATATAAACACTGGCTTCAAAAGTGCAACTCTTGATGAATATGATACGAAGAATGTGGACACAGTGAAAAATTATAAACCGTATTTTTTGCGTAATCGCGCTGAACGCACACAAAACAACCGCAACATCGGCAACTGATTGCATTCACACTAAATATTAGAAGAAATTTCGATTTTAAGAGTTTTTCATTTCACGTGATTCGATTTTAGCGCTGTTTATTAAGTCAACGAAATTTGCTGTTAATTTTTTTTATAGGCATAAGATTAGACTAGAATTGAAACACAATGTGCAAATTTACGTATTAAGGGCAAACATATTCGAAAAAATTAAAATTTAATATTTCAAGGCATTTTTTGGAATTTTTTTAATCTCGCAATAGACATTTAAAATGAAATGCCCTGGATAATTTTTTTTATATTCATATCAAATTGCTCGATTGCATTTATTTATGATATAGTTATTAAGACCTGTAAAGTGCTAAGAGTTTTTCAAATAATTTGAAAATAAAGACAAAACATTCAATGACAACCCTATTTTTTTACAATACTAAGATCACTGACGTATCGACGTTATGATAATACCAGACATTGACCTCATTTTATCTTTCGTAATTCGCATTTTCGATTCGCATTTTATTTTTATCTTTCGCATCTCGTCTACCTAGAGTTGATCAGAAGAAAAGAATGGAAAAATGGAAATTATAAAAGAAAGTATATACTTTATATAGTATAGTTATAGTTTAAAAGCAAAATCAATGACCACAACAACAATATTGCTTAAATTTGGGATTTGTTAATAGCAGTGGTAGTAGTGCTGAGATCATTGATCACTGTGAAAAGAGAAAAAAAAAACCTAAATACTTACTATGGAATAGTACTGGTTGCCAAGGCCACTACCTATCAATCAGGAAAATAAGAAAGAAAAGAAACACAAAATAAATCACCATTAATCAATAAATCAATATCAGTCTACAACGAAGCCTGATCATGCCGACTACTAATTGACCGCGACGGTTTGGCAAAATCATAATGAATCGATTAAACTGCGTAACTGTTAAAATAACGCACTGCTAAAATAAAACAGTAGAAATAAATAGATTTTAATTTTGAACATTTTTGAAAATAAAAATCTTTTGTTTTTTAATTTTGTGAGATTTTCTGTCCACAATATTCAAAAATAAAAAATCCAAATAATTTATCTTTTGAAAATAATATTTGCTCTAAAATCGCAAACCATGAATAATAATAAATAGACAATTCTATCGTAAATTTCGTAGCCTCAATGCATGATCGTTGCAACTTTTTCAAATTGCTCAATTTAAAACATACTTTTCGCGTCTGTTCTCCGGAAAACTATCGCCCGAATGCATTGCAAAACTTTCCAAGTTTTTTGAGCATTCGGCAATGACCTGGATAAAAATGTGTTCTGAATTATGGATTCAGACAAAGTCATTGTGTTAGATAAGGGGTTCGCTCGATGCATTACTACAGAATGAAAAATCGGCAATTTACTGAATGACCAAACCAGCATGGCATAACCATGAACAAAGAAAAAAAAATAATAAAAAACAACTTTAAAAATAGATAAATTAGTCATTACAAAAAATATATATTCTTTTCAAGTGGAAAGCAATTTTGGAACCACTTTTGAATGATACTTATTTTTATTGAACATAGCACTTTTTATTAAGATTTACCATATAAGAGACTCCAAAAGTCCAAACCATAAATTTCTATCTGAAATTTAAAAATGAAAACAATAAAACGCACACATTTAATTCGTTCTTTTTATTTCACCATTTGTGATGATATCCCAAATATACGTCACACAGAGTATATCGACGATAAGGACGATACCAATTGATTTTTTAATAGTTTTTTCCTTATTATTGTTTCACTCACTACCCGAGTGAAAAAAATGACTAATTTACATTGAAAGTAAGTGACTATAGTTAGCTAAATTCATGAATTTTTAAATTTTGTATGGAAAACAATCGACTATGTGACTATGATTATTGTCAACTATAGTTAGCTGTTGCAGTTAATCATAGCTTACTTTAATTGATTGAAGTTAACTAAATTTGACTAAGGTTGCTTGTTTTTACAGTCAATGGTCAGTCAGTTTGTCCCAAAATAGTCAGTCTTCTGTACACGGGTTCTCTTTTTGTACACGGGTACCATTTTTCAATTGTTACAAAGCACCGCTCGGACTGTTTTTCGTTTAAAGCTTCCCATCCTATAGGCAATTTATCATTCAAATGATTTAAATCTAAATGACAATCCTTATGGTCAATATTATCTAAGTGACGACATGCCATTTGACAGCAAAACTTCTGCAATGAATGGCAATTTTCCAAGAAGCGAAACACATCATTAGTTGAAACATTGAATTTACTAAAGTGAATCTCTTCCACCAGTGGTAGTGCTTCGATAATTTCCATGACATTTTCTTCCATTTCGATGCCTGTACCATTGCATTCCAAGCTGAGTTTTGTTATGAACGGATTTGCCTTGAGGTAAGCAATTACAAATTTATCCAGCTGATCGCCAGGAAATTTACATGAAAATTCCTTCAAACAATGAGATAGGATAGGTATTTTTCTTGTAGCATTGTTCACACAATCAATTTTTAGCTCTTTTAAACATGCAAAGTAGAAAACATCATCTTTGCCGAAATCATAGGGACCAATCGACAAACGTTCGATTTCGAGATGTTCAAGCAACTTCAGATATTTACTTGCATCACTAAGACATTTTTTTATGCGAAAAGGTTTTTGATCTTCAGCATTCACAACCAAACGTCGCATCTGTGGATTCAATCGTATAATTTTCGTCATGACGTCGATTGTTGCCAAAATGTTCAATTGATCCAAGTGCGCAAAATGTACTTCAACCAAATCAAGGGTGAGATTTTTGTAAAGAGTCAAAGTAGATATTTTTGGGAAAAATTTATTAAATCTACTGGAAAAAAGTTTCTCCCAAATTGAGTACACTTGTAGATGACAGTCCCAAAATTCAACCTTTTCAGCATTAATAAATGGCTTTTCAAATGTATCATAATCGATTTGGAACATATCTATAAATGAAATAGATTTAACTGAATCACAGCAATATTCATTCACATAGGTTAGCACAAACGGGTTCAAGATCTCCATTTTGGGAATTAAGTGACCAAAAGATCGTAATAATTGATACGAAGTACGTGGATGATCTATATGTTGAATTTTACAATTTTTTGGAAAATAAGTTCGATGTTTTATTCCGCCTCTGAAGAAAAATTCTTTTTCACGATACCGTTTTTTAAATACCGATTCTGCGGCAGTTTTCAGTTCTTTGTTCGCATCAACAACATCTAGAAGCTGTTTAAGATTCAAAAACTTCATAATATGCACGAGACAATCATTATTTAATTGTGTTAGTTTCAGTGGCCTTGCTTCATTGACATCAGTTGAATCATCCTCAACATCATTTGAACCATCAACCTCATCACTCTCAACCTTCTGTCCGTCTTGGAGGCGTACAGCGCCCGAGACAGAATTCAACTTCAAAATAAAACAACCAATTCCCATACAAAAATGTACTATGGGATCTGTACACCCCAAAGACGGAAATATGTTGTATAATGCTTGGATGGACAGATGGTTAAATAATGCAAGTTTATTCATTTTCAACGATTATTTTAGTAAATTTCTCGTTTGTTTTTCTGTAAACGAAACAAAAAAAAATGATGATTAAAACTAATTTATAGCATTTGAGTAAAAATTAGAGGTAATGAAAACAAGGATAAAATAAAAATAAAATTCTTCACAAATGTGTCAAATATTTTGGACATTCATCATGGAAAATTCGATTGTTTTGAAGAATTCATCATGGCGAACGATGCTTTTGCAAATGACACTCACTTCTAACTTTCACAAATATTTTCAATTTGAAATGATTTTCGTATGGTTTGTTTTAACTCGTTTGATATTTCACCGCACGCTATAAATAACGATAGATTCAAATTTATGATATGTTTGACAAATGACCAGTAAATTTTTACAACACGGCTAGGTTTTATCCAAATTTTAAACAAACTATTTTTCAATATTCAACACAAAAACAAATTAACCATGCTCGAACTTTGGAAGTTTTTTGAAAAGTGGCCGTTTTTCACACACAACGTCTCCATCGTTTCAAAACCATAATTACCAAATACTTGTAATGTCATTAAGTACCTTTCAAAGAACATATATATCATTTACTTGGCGATGGTAATGCAGATTCACTAAAAAATGGTAAGAGTTCATTGTATAGGGTTTAAACGCACTCAAGTATTAATGACACTGTTACCGAATGACAGCTATGCTAATGGACAGCAATGAAAATATAAACAAATTGAAAGTGAATAGATACATTTAGTTATCAAGTGATTTTTGAGATTGTTGAATCTAAATTAAAAACAAAAAAACGAAGTAAAATGGTTTGTGAAAAGTGTGAGAAAAAATTGGGAAAGGTAATTACACCATTCTTTTTCCATTCTGATGCATTACTTTTTGGTTAATTTTCATTTTTTTTCCATTCTTTTCTTCATCCCTAGGTAATTACACCAGACCCATGGAAATCCGGTGCCAGAAATACAACGGAATCGGGTGGCCGTAAAGTAAATGAAAATAAAGCTTTAACTAGTGGAAAGAATCGATTTGATCCAGTCGGTCAGACTCTTCGCCCCTGCCGGTAAGTTGATCATCAAATCTATCATTTTCTCTTATGCAAAATTGATTATATTAGATTTTTTTCTCCTCAAATAGGATTTGCCGAACGAAGGTCCATCAAGTCGGATCGCATTACTGTCAATCGTGTGCTTACAAAAAGGGCATCTGTGCGATGTGCGGCAAAAAACTTCTCGATACCAAAAATTATAAACAAAGCTCGACATGAACACCATTTACACAAATTACCAACCCGATCGGACCAATAAAGAAATCAATCATTAGTCGTTTTTGTCTTAAAATTGACTTCATTCATCAATGAATTGACTTCAGTTGATTGTAGTTTTAATTGAAATTAGTTTTAGCAATTGTTTGTACATTTATTGTGTGTATTGAATTTATTCAAGTCAATTGGTTCAATTCATTGAAATCAAGCGTAAATTTTAAGTCCAAATGTTGAGTTCAAAATTGGAGAGATGCAAAAACAAAAATGTTCACTCTAAAAAAAACCTAATATAATGAATGAGAAATAAGAATAAAAAAAATACATGTGTTTCTTTTAAATTTATTTTCGTTTTTTATTTCATATTAAATTCATGCTTGGAATAAAAAATGATTAAAATAAAAAAGTAAAAATGAAAATGATAATGTGAACGAAACGTTATTCATTGAGCGTACATAACCTCAAAAACACTCTTACATGTACCGACACTGCGTATGTGTTGTGGTAATACGTAGCGAAATGTCAAAATGATGACATGTTACAGTCTAGACTCGTTCATTTTGTTCAAAACGTCCTTCCGGATCGTATCTTATTCGTACCAGCGGAGCGTGTTTTTTTAGTGTTATTTAGTGCAAAATCATTCTCCATCTTCCAATATGAGAATCTATAAGTGTATTTTTACCGGTAAGTAATTATCTAAAAATTATGTGCAATCGTTTGAAATTAATATTTTTGGTGATTTAATGTAAATTCCGTGTAAAAAATGCAATTAAATTTCGAACATTTGTAACAAAGAAAAATGTCGCCACCTTTGAACGTTCTACGTTCAGATAGCTGGATTTCATATGCTACTGTGTATGAATGTATACTCTATTGACGTAAATGCGTCAATACATAAACGGCTACAATTGAAACTTCTTCTTTTTTTCCGTCTCTTCAACATTTAGTTTCTTTATGAAAATGAATAATTTACAAATTGTCTGGAATTATTTCCGCATTTTTAACGATGCATTATTTGCATGCGTTGGAATTTATTTCGAAGCGATATTTTTATCGCTTCGGTCTGGAATTTAACATTGATTAACTATGTTAAGTTCATCGTTTCGTATATGTATGTGTGACACAATTTTTCTGTTGCATATTGACACATTCGCATTTCATCGCGCGTGTTGTGCATTGTATGTAAAAAGAAAGAGAAGAAATGAAAAATTCAACTGAAATGTGTGTCATTTAATTTGATTTCTAAAAAATGCACTGAATTTACAACGAATGCAAGAGTATTTTTGCATTTGTTGAATGTACGCTCTTGCAATAGAATGTATTTATAACCTCAAATCGAAATCGGTCAATTTTCGGCATATGGTTTTTGGGAAAAAAAAGAAGCATAGCCATTCACATTCATCACAATGTCATTGGGGTAATGCAAAAAATGATTGAACTTTTTTTGTTTCTAATAGGGTTCTATTTTTTATTGAATTTGATTTTTATTTATGTATGTGTGTTTTGTGAATTGTTTTACAGGCGATGAGATGTTCTCAGACTCATACAAAATGAAGCTGATCGATGATGTCATCTATGAAGTGTATGGAAAATTGGTGTCCCGTACAGAAGGTAACATTCAAATCGAGGGTTTCAATCCATCCGCTGAAGAGGCCGATGAAGGTACAGATTCCACTGTTGAAACTGGTGTCGATATCGTTTTGAACTCCCGTTTGGTTGAAACATACGCCTTTGGTGACAAAAAATCATTCACACTCTACCTTAAGGATTACATGAAGAAGTGAGTAAACGTCAACATTAGTTTTATTATTATGGTATTGCGCTGCGCTCAGTTCAAATCAAATGTGAAAAACCAAAAATTGAATAAAGTTTGAATTGCTCTTTGGGTTTAATAATTGAAGAAAGAGAGAGAGAGAGAGAAAGAAAGTGAAAATAAAATGCCAATTTGTTTGTATTTTTAGATTGATCGCCAAGTTGGAAGAAAAATCTCCAGACCAAGTTGAGGTATTCAAAACCAATATCAACAAACAAATGAAAGAAATCTTGGGCCGATTTAAGGAATTGCAATTCTTCACCGGTGAATCGATGGACTGTGATGGTATGGTTGCCCTCTGCGAATACCGTGATATCGATGGTGTATCAACGCCTGTGTTCATGTTCTTCAAACACGGTCTCGAAGAAGAGAAATTCTAAGTTAACTCTCAAGTCAACTACAACAACAAAAAAAAACCAACAACAATAATACAACAAAATTAAAACCATGCAGACATTACACCTGAATATATATTTTTTTTTGTTCAAATAACGGCATACTCCAGTTAATATCCATTTCTTCTTTTGAGTTTTTTTAATATAATACATTTATTTGTTTCATTTTTTTTTCTTTTGAATATTTGTGTTAATGCAATCCATTCCTTTTTCAATACTAAATTATTATTTTTCTACGTCTTATTTGGAAAACGATTTTGTGTTACAATTTCATGAAATGTCCAAAAGAAAGAAAGAAAAAAAAAATATAGAGAGAGGAAAAAAGCACCGGTTACGAGCAGTTAACAAAGAAAATAAATTATTCAATTTGTCACATATTGGGAGAAACTGAAAAAACAACCAACAAACAAACAAAATTATTTGGTTTTTTTTATTTTATTTTTTTTTTTTGCTAATTGGCATATTTGTCCTGAACCTTTTTGTTTTGATTTTGTCTTCTGTTTCCTTATGATTTGTTTGGAAGGTGGAGAACAGAACATCAACGACTTTTGCGCTATTTTTTTCGTTCAACAATAACAACACATTATTACAGAAACGAGATTATGAATAAAAGAAAAGAGAATTTAAATTGTGAATAAAAGAAATAATGCTGTTTTGTTTTGATATTTTGATATTTTATCCCGGACAGTTTGAACTGTCAGATACTGTGTTGTGTATGTATGTATGTATGTACTGAACTGTGAAGTCTCTTTCTTTCCCATTTGGTTGATTCGATTTATTTCTCTTTCGCTATTTTCAGCCAAATAAATATATAAGTATGTACGCAACAACATTGTATAAAGCAATGGATGGAGAGGGATAGAGCGTAAGCAAGAATGTAGGCATGCAAGCAAAAGGAATATATAGCACACCGCAGCGAGAATCCATGTGACGAGTGCGCGCAATACAACCCAAAGAAAAACCACCTAATATTACACACATTTGTGTTGTTACTTCTTCTTTTTTTCTCTTCAATGTGACACAAATGTCATTTTCAAAACACTGATAAATCCATCTCGTTCACATTGCAGCAAAGAAACATAAGCGGTGCTACCTAATTAAATTCAACATTCTTTTGCATCACCACTTATTTACCACTTGATACTTGCATCACCAATCGAAACAACAATCAAAAGAAACAACCAAAAACAAACCGCAACACCACGAGACGGGAAAGAAAGTCTTATCATTTCAGTGAATTTGGACATTGTGTTATCGTCAAACGAGCAGAAATAATACGCATTACCTCCGTTTTTTATTTTAAAATTTTGGAATATTTTTGCACGATTTATAAAAAAAGGAAGAGTGAAAGTAAATAGAATATTAATTTGTGATTATTGTTTAACGAATCAATAATGTAAGTAAAGAGAATCAAATCAAATTATTTTTTTTGCAAAGAAAATCGATAGAAACAAAAATTGTTATTTTCATTTGGATCACAGCAACTGATTCTTCATTTCAATGCGGAACGTGAACCGAAAATTGCGGTAACGTGAACATTTTGGTTTTTGTTTTGTGTGAAACTGAAACTGATCTAGTCTAAATTTAAACGCAAATAAACGGTGTCACAGTTCGTTCAAATTGAGTGAGATTGAGCCAGTTTTTGTTGTTGTCGTTGTTGTTGATTGGTAAAAAGCAATAACACACAAATAAAGAACACCACGCTCGCGCTCCTTCGCCTTTGCAGTTGCAATTTTTATTTATACCCAAATTAAATTTGTCTTAAAAATAGTCCGCATACGCCTACTGCAATCTGCATGCAATGTTATTGAAGTGAAACAACAACTCGCATTTGGTTGAGCTTAAGCACGGCATTCGAGCATACATTCGATATATTTCCATTGATGTAAAATCGAGATCGCATACCGCACGGTACTGTATTCATAACAAAATGCCGTATGTTAAAATTCACGTAACATTTGCAGGTGAGAAGCGCTGACTTTGAAAAAGTCCTCTTGCTGGCATATTGAAGACAGGGTTTTGAAAGCATTGTCAGCATCAAGATATAAAAGTGGCCAATAATGTTAATAAAATGCATCGAGAGACGGTTCGTCTGTGTTATTCAACAGTTCTTTATTGATTTATGCATTGCAATCCAATGGGAAGAACTGAGCAGAAAAAAAAATCAAATGAATGAAAAATTCCACCAGCTTTTGACATTGGTTATTGTTTTGAATTAACTGTCATGTGGTCGATTGGATTTCAAATGATTAATGAATTTGCGTCACATTGTACACACTCCCGTGTTGAGAAACGATAGAATACACTCGACATTGTTTAAATAAAACTCAATGAAATAGAATGAATGGAACACATACACTATAAAGCATGTGCGACATACTATATCGGCTTTTTCTAACTAAAAATTGTGTACACTGTACGGTGACTTGGATTCGTAGAGATAAGAATGTGCACTCACACACACACATAAAATGGTGGCTGTAGCACATATTAGAAGTCGCGATTTATGATCATAATTGTATGTAATGTGCGCGCTTGCTGTAGCGGCGTACACAGTGTGATGATATTCGCACGTTGTGTGTTGTATTATACACGCGTGCGTTCGCTATGATACATAAAGAGAGAGTGTGAGCAAAGCTCAAGACCCGTCGAGCAGATCGGTGTTCTGTTCATAGTAAGCTGAATATCGACGAGTAGTTTCGATCGGCAACGACTAGTTGAAATACGCCGAAATACGCGTGCTCAACGAAAAAGAAATATATATATCACATAAAAAAATCTCCCGATTCCAAATAGTACCAGTTACGTTTCACACCGTAGAAATAAGAGAGTGAGCAATTTTACAATTTATTCTGTTTTTTTTTTTTAATCCCATTTTTTTCACGTGTATTTTTGTATATGCGTATGTGCAAGTATTTTCAAAATTATTTTGACAGAAAAAATGCATCAATCAAAAAAAAATTATGTATATCTTCATCTGTCATATTCAACGTGGATTTGGCTTTTTATTGTTTAGCATATTTAAAATGCAAACCTCGACAATGAATATTCTCGAAAATTTTAAGAGTGACGATTTGTTTTTACGGGATACGAACTTACTTTGAAAAAAGAGAGAAAAAATCAATTCAAATCGCTTCAGTTTGGCATGACAAATAAACGGTGCATGTGATCGTTTTGTTTTTCTCTCGCTTTACAGTCACATTTTTAAGATCAATTGAAATGACCACAAAAAAAAGAACCTGAAAATGATCACCAAGATAATGTGTGCCAATAAAAGAGAGATTCAAGATTGAAACACATGATTTTTCGTTTTATTTTCAAAAAAAGTTCGTTTTATAATAAGAAATGGTGCGATCGTTGCTATTGTTGTTGGTTATAGTTGACAGCAACGCGCGCGTTCTAACTCTATTGTTTAATGGTGACTCAAAGTTAATCAAATGCGAAGAAGGAGAAGCAATGAACAAAAAACCCGAAAATAAATTTCGCGAGGCACTTTTTTTTATCAAGATGCGTACTTGTACGAGTTCTCTTTCGACGTCAACGTCGCCGCCGTTGTCGACAACAACAATGACGACAATCTGTATGTGCCGGTCCGATCGTTTATCGATATAAATATTTTCCTCTGGTAGAATTCTTTAAATTTATCATCGCCCAATTGCTCATTATGAATACATGCTGGGAATTTACGGGGCAAACGGTGTGACTGAAAAGCGAGAGAAACAAATCGACACCCAATTTATGTGAAAGAGAAAAACCGAATTGAGAAATAGAGAGAAAGCGAACGAGAGTGAATTTTGTGGTGCGCACCAATGCGTGTGACCGTGCCAAAGAAGCATATTTAAAAGTAAATTCATTTATTACATAACCGGCCTTATGTACCAAAATTATCTAATCAAAGAACATTTTGTGCGAAGACCACATGCAGGATTAGCTACAACACACATACATGTGTTAATTTCGCTCTCTCTCTCTCTCTCTCTCTCTCTCTCTCTCTCTTATTCCCGTGTCTAAACGAAAGCAAATCAATTAGTGTTATGCAACAATGGATGCATCAAGTGTTCCATTCCCTTTAAAAAGGTAAATGCCACTACAATGTGGTGCTAACCATGATCAGCTGATCAATACGCGCACACTCTCTTCGGTTTTGCTTGAAACAAGTTCAGGAACTTTAAATATATCCACACCAAAAGCTAATCGAAGCGTGTCATGTGCGCGATACAGACACACACGCCGTTCGATATAAAAACCAAGAAGCAAATGAGTGAAACGAAGAAAAAGAGTTGTGTGAATAAGAGTCAATCGGCTTGACACTTGTCATATTATTTTTTTCATCGTTCTTCAAATAAATGAGTCGCGTGTATGAGATAGAGATATCTATGCTCTGACTTATATTTGATTGTGTATGAGCTGGGTGCTCAACCTTGAATTTAATAATCTAAAATATCAGCGTCGATTTACTATTATTTCATATTTCCTTATTTTTGCCGCACTCATTCAGCTTTTGTTTGACTTTGATGTTTACTGTGATTAAACATACTATAATCATAGATATAAATGAATATTGATATATTTCGATTGACAAATGGTCTATTTTAATAATAAAAATCATTTTGTAATCTATCTAAAGTACTGTTAATCAGTACACCCACGAAAACCCCACTCAAATGGAAGTATTTGTAATACATATGCATTGTTTTTGCTTAAAATTGTCGAGTTCAACAGGTGCATTGAGTATCCAGTCCAAAAATAGCCGTTAAAATATACGAAATTCGTAAGCAAATGCACGTGAAATTAGGTTTTTATCGGTTTGAGGTTATCATTAGTCACGAGTGCGTTCGCCTTTCTTTTAGTTCTACTCTTTTTTTTTCCTTCGTTCTCGTCCATATTGCACAAGATCTCGATCTTTAATAACAAAGTAATTAAATTTATGTTGTTCACTTATACTACAAACGAAAATGATGTAATTTCGTCAATGTCGACGAAATATTATTTAACATTATACGAATTAATCACGTTTTTTTTAAATTGAATTTTCATTGCGCTATTCTCATGCAGTTGAGACTGTAATTTGCATCACAAAATACTTAATTCATTTTGTTCTCTTTTCGCTTCGCTCCATAATTTACACAGTGTTTAAACTGTTGTTTGAAATTGAAGTGTTAATTTCGTTCAAATCCTTGATTCATTGTAACTGTTGTTTTTGTACACAATCTCATCGAACAGAATTTCCTAATATGGTCGATTTTCTGATAATTATGTGATCGATTACGATACATGTTGACGCAAATTGTTGTTGAACTCTGCGTTTGTTATGAACTAAATTAGGTGAATATCACAGTACGGCAAATTTATAATTATAATAACTGAATATGATTATGACTATCTAGTCAAGCCTTATTAGTTAGAACTTATAGTTTTCATTTCTTAACTAATGATAAGTCATAATCAACAATTATGATTTTACAGCCATAATAACAGAAAACGATGATATTTGTCAAGTTTTTGACAGGACTCTGGTGAATAGCAAACTTGGTCAATAGTTGAAAAACAATGCTCGTAGTGCGTTGACAGTATATAAATAGATCTCTCTCTCTCTCTCTTTCTCCATTATTTTCCTTCTCGTTCCCACAGTTTCATTAGCAACGGATTTTATGATGAATATGTGATGTAAAAAAATTGTAACTCACTGTTAAAATAAACAAGCGATGATCGATTTTCATCCATAGTCAAGGTTTCGTTTGTTCATATATGACCGACATGGAGCGCAAACAAAGTCAGAAAACAGCAATAAAATAATAGTCGCTGACGATGAGGCTAGAATAAGGCGAGAGAGAGAGCTGAACTGTATGTATGTGAAAAATTATGTGGTCGGTGCTCACGTGAACACCGTATGAAACGTTGACTACGTAATCCGCTTCACGAAAAGCTCTTTCTTTGGGATTTTTTCATATATACATATATATTCAACGTTGACGATAACGCGCTTCATTCATTGTGTGTCTGTTGAATTTCGTTTATGATGACATTTGATACACATTCATCAAAGCTCGATCTCGGCTACTCGTGTGTTTTGGCATTCGCCATAACATCTAATTACAGCATGCGTCAGCAATGAGATTTCCATTGATTTTAAAGCATTTTTCTGCCTCTTTCTACTTCTCCACTGCTTTTTAATATTGTATTCTATGCTTAACTCTTTCGATTGTTGCTACCGATAACATAAATTGATTGAAGTCTTTTTTTGCTATTCTGGCATAATTTCTCTACGAAATACTTTGTTTTGAATTTTGATTATCAAGGCAATCATAATTTAAAAAAAAAAACCGAAATTCTTTCGTCAAGAGACAAAGGTAAGAAGCGTGTGTCTGGCCTATATACGTAATATCATATTACTAATATGAGTACGTAAGATTTTTTGCAGGATGAACGTGGAATTGATAAGATAGGGCGGACAAATAAGCGCGCTATTGCGAGAAATCTCACATATTGGTTTAAACTAGATTTTAAAAAAAGCACATTTGCAAAATGATAACATAAACAATAAATTTGTGAAACACGTTTTGATTGTATTAAGCATGAATACTGCATGCAATGTTACCACATGCTTCTGTTTACAAATTCAATTGACTTTAAAATAAAAAAAAAAGAATAAACACATGATTCCGCTTGATTATTTAATCAAACTGTGCGAAATGTTTCAAATGATTTTGTGTATTCTGTCATTGTTATGGATTCACGTCACATGCATAAACAGCATGAACCGACATTTATGAATGAATATGACTAATTTGGTTCGCGGTCGGCATTTCAATTGAAACTACCAGATATTGTGAATACAAACAGATTCAGAAGATTTTTTACCTGCATCGTGTTTATTTCTCTGCAACACTTTGAATTTTCGTGCAATGAGACTGCCATTGACACTGACTCACTGATTACAATTTTTTTTTCCTATCTTGATTGCATCATAGAAGTAAAACACACTCGGAAACACGACCAAATGTTTTTTTTTCTCTCGTCAAAAGTAAAGCAATTAAGATTTGAAATTTCATTCCAAAGAAGAATGAAAAACAACAAATTATAAATTGTAAATGCTTTTATGAGGAACCATTGACATTTTATCAAAGTGCTGTTGATTTGATAAAACCAAATGACTAGTGGATTTTTTATCTATCTTTACCTAATGTTTCCTTTTATTTGAAAAAAAAAATCGTTAAAACATTCAGTTCGCTTCGGAGAGAAATAGGAAAATCAATAGGCATATTAATTTTAATTTAAAAAAATATTTTCAGACTGAAGCATATTCATGTATTTCATCGAACACAACTGAAAAATGTCACGCACAAAAAAGTCTTGGCATCGGTGCCAAGTATCTTTCTTTAAACTACTTTGAAATTCTTTGAACACTTGAAATTTCAATCGTCATTTCAAATTCAAAATGCCGAAAATTACATTCATTTCGAGCCACACGAACGACAGACGCAACGACTGAATAAAATTCGAATTAAAACCGAATTCTAATTTAGATTTTCAAAAAGTGCATTATTATCAGGAATCATTTTATTTTTTTCGTTTTTTTCCGTTGATATTCCTGCAAATGATAATTAATTGTTGATTTTTTGCTTGTAATTTCAGTTATAATCAGTGAATAACAATGGCGGCAAGGTTTCGCAATATCGGTGTGACAACAATCGGTGCATGTGCCGGTTTGGGGCTTGCTGGATGGGCCTTAAATCCATTCGATAAACAATTTGCAGTAAGTTTTTAAACAAATTCACAAATAATATTTCATTTTGATTGAGTATCGTTAGAAATTGTACAAAAAATTTGTTTTTTCTGGTATTTTGTTAAATTCCAGAATGTGAATGCAGCCGCCATAGCAACGCCGCGTGTTAAACGAAAACTTCCACCACGATCTGAACAAGTGAAAACACTGCAAAGTGGCGAAGAGTACGATGTGATCATCATTGGTGGTGGTGCAACTGGTGCTGGTTGTGCTCTCGATTCAATTACAAGAGGTGTGTGTGTGTGTGTATATACGATGATAATCATCGTTGCAATAAAATAAATTCTAATTTCGTTTGTTTCGCCAAAGGTTTAAAAACTGCATTGATTGAAGGAGATGATTTTGCAAGTGGTACATCGTCTCGTTCGACAAAATTGATTCACGGTGGTGTTCGTTACCTGCAAAAAGCTATTTTGGGAGTATGTATAGATTGATGCATGTGATAAAATACCAAATTCAAAGGATCTTATGTAATGTGTATAAAAATGTCTTTTTTTTTAGGCTGACATAGAACAATATCGAATGGTGAAAGAGGCATTGCATGAACGTGCCTCGATGTTGCATTCGGCTCCACATTTGACACATCCAATTCCGATTATGTTACCGGTTTACAAGTAAGTCAATCGTACGAAATGAACAGCATCAAATTGAATATATATGTTTTCATAGATGGTGGCAGCTTCCATACTATTGGGTCGGTATTAAATGTTACGATTTCGTTGCTGGCGATCGAAATGTAAAGAGTTCCTACGTATTATCGAAAAAGGATGCGCTCGAATTGTTCCCAATGTTGAAAGGTGATAAATTGGTGGGTGCCATTGTCTATTACGATGGTCAACAAGACGATGCTCGTATGAATTTGGCTGTTGCATTAACAGCAGCCCGTCAGGGTGCAACTGTTGTCAATCACACCGAAGTGACGGCTTTGCTTAAGAAAAAAGATGCATCGGGCAAAGAAGTGTTGTGCGGCTGTAAAGTTAAAGATACGATCACAAATAAAGAATGGGAAGTGAAAGGAAAATGTATTATCAATGCAACCGGACCATTTACCGACCACATTCGGAAAATGGATGATCCAAATGTGAAAACAATTTGTTGTCCAAGTTCAGGTGTTCATATTGTATTGCCCGGTGAGTAAATGATCTGCTGCAGGCACCGTACAAGCACTTTTCTTATATGTTTCGCTTGTATTGAGACACTTGAAAAGCTATATAGACTAGGTGCAGGCATTTTTCTAATGTTTGTTATTCCAATTTTTTTTCAGGTTATTATAGTCCACAACAAATGGGTCTACTCGATCCATCCACATCCGATGGTCGTGTGATCTTCTTCTTGCCATGGCAAAATCAAACGATTGCCGGAACCACGGATCTGCCATGCGATGTAACACACAATCCAAAGCCAACGGAAGATGAAATTGAATTCATTTTAACCGAAATCAAAAACTATTTAAATGCCGACGTTGAGGTACGTCGTGGTGATGTCTTATCAGCATGGAGTGGTATTCGTCCATTGGTATCAGATCCAAACAAAGAAGATACACAATCATTGGCTAGAAATCATATCGTTCACGTGAGTCCATCGAATTTAGTTACAATTGCTGGTGGTAAATGGACAACATACCGTGCCATGGCCGAACATACAATGGACGCAGCAATTAAAGCATGCAATTTAAAACCGGAAAAAGTCGATTGTCAAACCGATGGTATGCTTTTGGAAGGTGCACACGGTTGGACACCAACCATGTACATTCGTTTGGTACAAGATTTCGGCTTGGAATGTGAAGTTGCACAACATTTGGCACAATCGTATGGTGATCGTGCATTTCCGGTTGCAAAAATGGCATCGTTGACCGGCAAACGGTGGCCAATTATTGGCAAAAAAGTTCATCCCGAATTTCCATACATTGATGCTGAAATTCGGTATGGTGTACGTGAATATGCATGCACAGCAATTGATATGATTGCACGACGATTGCGTTTATCATTTTTAAATGTACAAGCCGCACAAGAAGCTTTACCCACCATTGTTGACATTATGGCCGAAGAATTGAATTGGTCCAAAGATGAAAAAGAACGACAAATTAAATCGGCCACCGAATTTTTGGCCAGCGAAATGGGACAAATTGTAAACCGTGCATCACGTGATAAGATACCAATCAATCTATCGAAAGACGAAATTCAATTGTACATTAAACGATTCCAAATTATCGACAAAGAGAACAAAGGTTATGTTTCAATCAACGACATTCGACGTGCACTCAAGGTAATGTGTTTTGTTTCATCAATTTTATTTTTGGCTCAAAATTGAGTTCGGAACCAGCTAGCTGCTAGCTTTGCAGAAAATTGAATTTTTTGTTTGTAAAACAGCCGACAAGTGAAACGAGGATCAAATCTCCCAATAATCCTTTTAGATCTATTTTTTTTACATACAGACATTTATATCAAATTCGATTAATCCATTCACAATTCTCACCATTTCCGGTTTTGTGCAATGACTTTTTAAATAATCATTTTCGTCGTTGATGACATTTTTTTAAGCTTAATTTTTCTAGAAAGAATATTTGCTGTTGTTTGGCACAATGCCCAACAGTGTTGATTTTATGTTCAAACCATCCGACTAAAGAGATTACATCTTTCGAATCACATTTATAGAATATTGAAGGAATTTCGGTTAACGATGAAAGTCTACATGAGCTTCTCAGAGAAGTTGACGTCTCGTACAATGGTCGATTGGAATTGTGGGACTATTTCCAGGTAAACGAAACAACAGCATTGACCATCAATGAGAAAAGGCAACGTTGCATTTCCTTTTCGAAATGAGCAAATTGCTTATCAAAAAACAAAAACAAAACCGAATCGAACAAAAACAGTATGGGCTTAAATTCGTTCTCCGACATTTTCATGTCTGTCATGCCATTGGAAGTTTTATAAGCTAGAAAAATGTTTAGATTAGAAGTGAAATACGGCTTTTCATTATCGACTGACGGAACATGGTTAATTTTTACATCGTTCAAATGGTCATTCTTCGCGCAAACAGTAGAGCACGTGAATTCTTTTTTTATTTTTTTATTTTGGGGTATTATTAGTTTTAAGAATGGTTTCTCATCATCCAAAATCATGTCTATTGGACAATTATTTCCCTCCTTTGCCGCTTGATCCTGGTATTCTTGTCGACTTTTATTCGGCCGATTAGATTGTTTTTAATGCCTATTTTGTTTGGCAAAATAATTTAAATGAACATCAAAAAACAATGCACACTTCTTCATTCGTTATACATTTAGAATTTCGGTGATGCTGATATATCTGGTGAAGAGTTGCATGAAATTCTTCGTGAAATCGATACAAATATGAATGGTCAGGTCGAACTCGACGAATACTTACAGGTTGGTACATCTTAACTGACTAAATTACTGACGAAGCACGGAACCGATGACACCCAATTTGTTTTTTTTATTAAACCAAAAAACACTCACACGCACACACTCACAAAGAGTTAAGGCTTTTTTTTTTATCAAAATTAAAACACAAATACAGATAATTTGTGCCTTATTCAACATAGTTTAATAGCTGAACTAACGTGCAATTCTAAAATGGCAACAAACGTTTGTAGTAATTTGACTTTTAGTTTGCAATCATTTGACTTGAGATGCACCTTATAATTGCACCCATTTCCTTTTTTTATTATGGTAAATTTGTTTTATTTCAAATTGTGTAAACAGCACATTTCTTATTTTTTTCTCTCGAAAATACTTACAATTTTGGTTCACAAATACACAACCAAATACAATTGGTTTCGTTGACACATTTAACATTTTGAAATATCTGAAATTGTTGGAAAGCATTCCAATTAACTTTAAGTCACTTAAAATCTATGTTTTAATTGGCTCATTTTAAGAGGCATGAATCTCTCACGACTTCCATCCTTTGATTAAAATTATAGTATTAGATTGATGATTTTTTTTTTAATTTTCATCAATTTGAGTTTTTGCATGGCATTTAAAGGGGAAAGGTATCGGTAGAGTTAGAAATATTTAAAATTGTATTAATGAAATAACTTCACTAAACCAGAAATGTGTTTGGCACCGGAGAGTGGCAGTCGCTTACCCGCACTTATTCCACAGCATTTTTCAAGTGCTGCGCCTGAATTTAAGAAAGACAAGAGATGTATCCGCATATCTGTGGTGTCTATAACAGGTCAAAACTTAACGGAAACATGTTTAATCACTAAAACTGAAATGGAAATTTTATTATCGATGTAAATATGATTCGAAAAGGATATTAAAACATCTCAAATGTAATGTTCAGAATCCATTTGATATTAATATTCAAGTACAGACGGTCAAAACAGTTCAATCAAAATTGATGTCGAAAATGAAAATCAATCGGATGCCAATTACATTAACTACCATATTAACAATAACCAATTAAATTTGGATTATTCATACCATTTTTACCAAACTCTTTCGAACTATCGAAGTTTCAAATAAAAATTCATAATTTTTTCTAACAAAAAAGAAAGCATTTTGCGTTGCTCAATTTACACTTGCATGTACTAACAACAATGCAAAGAACGAATTAAACAAAATATTAGATTTTATATATGAGAATGGCTTGTGTAGTATGTATTTGTTCGAAAGGAATGTATTTTATGATAAAAGTTTGTTGATTTGTTTCCTTAAAAAACATTTTCAAACAAGCATTTCAAATTATTGAATCTAATGTATTATTTTTCTCATTTTTATTTTTAAAAACGAATTTAAAAAATGATCTAGATGATGTCGGCTATCAAATCGGGTCATGTGGCTTATTCACGATTCGCGCGAATGGCTGAATTGGAAGAAGAAAAGCACGAAGTTGAAAAGCTCAAGAAGAAGATCAGTGTAGATCGTTCAGGAGGTGGATTGTAAGAAGTGACAACACAACACATGCATACATACATTTACACACATCCAACCTGGCAACACAAGTTCATACATACACACACCTTTTTAATTAATTAAGGTTCTTTTCACGTGATTTCTTTCTGCTACATTGTTCTCTTCTCCCTCCCACAAAACGAATCTTTATCTTCTCCTAACGACACAAACATATTGAACAAATAACAACAACAACAAAAATCTTTTTGACAAACTACTTTCATAAGAATTAATGTAATGCAGAATGATAACCACATTGATTTAGAAATATATTTGAATAAAATGAAATCGCGCATAAAAATCATATTTATCAGAAATCAAAAATCCTCTGTAATTTAAAAGAAAAAAACAGAAGAAGTATTTGTCCATTGTGGCGGAAGCCAAAACTGATTTGGTTTCAGTTATGATTATATGATATACATATACTTAAAGCCTTCAATGGCAAAATATACAATAAATAAGACATTGGTACTTATCAGTGGATTTATTATTGGTTTTTAATTTCCCAGTTGTGTCACATTATTGTTTCAATTTTGCCTTTGATGTACATTGACATTTATTTGTTTATAAGATCGTCTTTGAATCAGGTAATAAATCATATGAAAATACAAACTTTTTGTGTTATCATTTTTTTCATTCGTTCCAGCCACCTTAGCACTCAATCGAAAACGCGGCATTGAACACAATTACAATTTTATTTGTAGTTTTCATAAAAAACACCTCTTGGTGGAAGGAATGACCGAAATGAGTATACTATTATAATACGTCAAATGCATGTAAAAGTTGAAAAGAGTTCGAAGTATGTTTAGTTTGTTCATTGATGAGATCTGATTCGATATCGATAAATTATATGTGAATATCATGGCAGTTCGTCAAGGAGCTATACGTGAATAAGTGAGGACCATTTAAAAGTTAGGACTTCTGAATGCATCCAATCGTCGAGCTCCACATTCGTTTGAGCAAGCATTCGGTGTGAAAGTGTACCTGCCTGATTTTGTGAAAATAAATACGTGAATCGCTTAAATTGAAATTAGTAGCTATGTATCTCCTTCGTTGGGGAGTTAAAAAGTTGCATTGAAACTCATAGAGATACTATTTTTTTTTGGAGGATGTGTATTTCATTTTCGGTATAAAACCGCTCGTTTTAGTTAAACCCTCGCTGAAAATTCTCAATTCAGAACTTGATACGTGTTGCCGTCAATCGTCATAAAATGTTTTTTATTCGTGTAGAAAAGTTCGTTTGTTCACAGTGTGTGCTGTGTGTACTTTTTTCCCTATGCCCATTTCTCTTGTTTGGCATCTCTTTCTCTCTTTCTAGCGTTCACGCTTTCTCTGTTCAGTCCATGGCATCAGTATATCCACGCGTGCCACACACACACACACACTCTTTGTCTCTTCCCTTTTCCGTATCATGCGGGTTTCTCAAATTCAAGGCACACACATTGTAGTCGCGCTCAGAGCAAGAGCGAGAAAAAGGGAGAAAAGATCGAGAGAGAGAGAGCGAAAGACGTGTGGCGTACGTTTAATCGATTTGAATTCGTTTACGCTATAAGCCTGTATCGTTATCGTTGTATGTGGGTGTATGTAGTTGTGGATACGTATATTCAACTGTTTAACAAAGCACAAAACGTACGTGAATTTTGTAAGAACGAAGAATGTTTCGTTCACAACCTCTGCTGGCACAGAGTGAATAGGCCACCCTCATTGCAATTGTTATAAAAAGATATAATTTACATATTTCATTCGAAATTATTTCGTTTCCAAATTCTCAATCGTCGTTCTTATCTTAAGGATCTCTGGAATGGTTTCAGGTTAATTAAACAATGACAATGTTTCTGATTTTTTTTTTAATTTTTCTCGTGTATGTGTGTGGATACCGAACATTTATCATTTCTTATTGAATCTTCGTTTATTCCGGACATTTGAGGAAAACGACATTATAATGATATGTTTGATTTTAATTAAGGTCGGATTATTTATACGCCTTCACTGTGTTCCAAATGTATTGGTCGTTCTTTTCTCAATTTACACACCTCACGCATTCTTCTTTCTTTTGATATCCAGCGTAGCGATGGGGGCGATGCACACATTTCCAGGCGTTTTTAATTTTTCAAATCGAAATTTTATTTTATGCTTCGCATTCGATAATGGGTTGGAGCGTGATAATATTCCATTTATTTCGTTAATGATCATATTTTCGCTTCATTTAGTTCAGAACATTCGAATCGAATAATTTCTTGTGAATGAAATGGAGCGCAGTGAAAAGGTTGGAATGTCATTGAACAAATTTGTTTTTTTTTTTCTTGTTTGTTTGGTTGGATTTTCATTTGCATCATTTTGCTTGACTCAAAAAAGGGCTGTGATTCAAAAGAAGGAACGTAGAGTACACATTTGATTCAGCCAATGCAAAAAATTGTTAATAATCGGTTAAACCCCAACTCGAACCATTCCGGTTGTGTATTCGGGTTGAAAAAGAAGGTGGCAATGAGGTAGATCCGATTTTGTACACGCATGCAAATAAAGTTCGCCTATATGCGATGTGAGTGTGACGCTAAAACTCACTTTGAATATATTATAGCACATGGAGAACGAGGTCCAATACCATTTTATGCTACTACTTTTGGTGTTTGTGTTGTTGGCGGTGGCGGCTATGGTGTTTTCATTTCGAAATTTACACACCCGACGACCCACTATTTTCATGGGGCCAATGCAAAGAAACGCGAGAAATGCATTATTGTAAATGCGTGTGATATGCGTGCGTGCACACACCACAATCATCGTTCACTCATTTTCACACAGCACTAAATTATTGTGCGTACAATAATAATATTCATTATGTTCATGCTCGCATTATCGCAACGTAATTCGAAGATAGAACCTCCCCAAATATAAAAGACGCTTCGCTAATGATGTGCAAATATATTTAACATGAATTTGATGTCGATAAAAACTAGTGGACGGTTTTAATTTGCGATAACATCGAGGCAGAGATTGGTTCGAACTATTTAAAATATTCCACGTAAAATTTAGTCGGTAATTCTCCTTCCAATCAATTCGGATGTTAAGCACATTTTTGATGTTGAAAGTTTTAAGCAAAACGGTGCCATGAAACGGGTTATCAAATGTTCGCTGCGTTCATTTGCGAGAGGGTACAAATTCAACTACACCGAATTATCTGTTATAAATGGGTCGGGCATTTGAATTGTTTATACGTGCATGAAGTTTCGATTGCCAAAGCCTAGCCTCTCGTCGAATAGGCGAATTGCGATTTGAAACATTGCTTGGAATGATGTTGTTACTGCAGCATCATGTAGACCTTTCTCTCTGTGTCACACTACAAACATGTGTGTCCACCTCGTTTTTTGTTGTTGTTTCTCTCGCATTTTAGGGTTTTCATTTTAATAACAAAAGAACAAACAATATAGCACGACGCAGAATAGAGGAAGAGTTACCATGTTGTTTAACGTATTATAGGATTTCACGAGGGTTTCATGAACATTTTCTAGGATTTAAGCAGGACGAAAAAGGCAGGAGAAATCCAACATACAAAAACGGAACAAAGAAAAGGTAAAAATGCGACTTTTATGAGTATTTTTTCTCATATTTTGACGGTATTTGTATGAGGCACATTGTACAGAGATGATTAAGATAGTATGAAGGGATATAGATTTTCAGAATGACGATGGCTTTATTTTGAGGTTTTAATCCCTAAGACCAAAACAGCTCGTTTCGTCGAAGATAAACAAAATTCGAAAATAAACAAAAATACCCGAAGCAAACCAAACAATTTTTTTCATAGAAAAAACTGAAAAATTGTACAAACACACTTTTTTTGTCAAGTAGAAACGGAGTATTTTGGATTGTTAATGTATAACATTTTTCGAGAGTTGGTGTTAATTTGTTGAAATTATGATTTGATTATAGTGAGTGACACAAAAAGGTATGTTCTTATGAAAACCTATAATTTTGAACGAAGGCAGCAGGCGTTCTTTGCAATGCAATTTATTTCAACCCAACAAACAATTGGCTTCTTCTAATCAGAGAAATTGGGAGTTTGACAAAAATCTGTTCGAAACTGTTGGTGGCTTTCTATCTCTCGCTCTCTCTCTTTCAATTTATACTTTCGTTCGTTGGTCGAAATCATTGAAGGCGACTGAATTTAATAAGTTGAGAAGTAGAAAAAGAGAAAGACAGGAAAAGAGAAATAGAGAAAGAAAGTGTGTATAGAAAACGAGGGCCCAGTGAAACATTTTTACAACAAATGGGTGGTTTATTTTTGTATACGTCTACATGTTGAAATACCATTTGCGTTGTGAAATTTTCGAGGGTCTTTGTGCTCATTGTGTGTTCACCACGGGCAACGGCATATATACACACAGCTCGTTGTGTGTGTTTGTTGTTGTTTTCGCTGCTATTGCTGTTGGTTTGGGTTTCGTTTTGGCCGCGTCTAGTATGCTTGTAAAGTTTGCCGCTCTGTTCTCATATCAATAGATGTGTGCCTTAGCAGCTCTATCATTTCAATGGATAGACACTAAACACATACACACCGATAGTAAATTGTTTTTAGTGTATCATAATAAATAGAAATACGCCAGCAGGCAAGCACATCAATGTATCACGCATTTCATACTGTTTGGCGAACATGAAACGAACGAGCAGAAACAATATTCGTAACATTTTTCACTACAGCGTACATACAAGGAAAGATGATTTCAATCGAGAGTCGATTTTTTGAAGGTACAAGAGACCAACCCAAACGCTATTCCACTGTAACAGCCTATGCACACATTTGCAGCATGAACAAGGCAGCCGAACGATAAACGTTGTGCCTGCAATGCAATTGAGCAAAGAATTTTGATTGTATTTGTGTGTTCACCTCCTCAAATATAAAACAGTGACGTACGCAAGAATTTAATTTCATTGAATGAAACCAGAGAATATTTTATTCAAAAAAATATATATCAACATTTCTTGCAATTTTTCAAAAAGACGCATTTTTTCAAAGGTGATTGTCATCATTATGAGAAAAATAATGGATCGGGTGGGATTCTTTCTACGCCACTGTACCATTCAAAATTCGAATCGATAGACAGATTTAACATATACATATAAATCGCCTGGCAAACGAACCGTGTGTGACAACAGTGCAAAGCGACGACCTCTTCTATGCTTTATTCGGCAAACGAAGGTAATCATCAATATCATATGTGTTAGTGTGTATATGTATATATTACCCGTGAACATATTTCCATATAATTTCGTTTCGAACATTTGTATGCGTTCAATTGGGTTGTGTGTTAGTGTATTCGGTTTGTGTAACGTTGTTGTCGTCGGAAATGTTCGGTTAACACACACCACTGCGCATACGGTGTTCGCCCAACATCGGGCTGGTTTACAAAAATTTCCAACTTTAGCCGACCTACCGATCGAAAATCAACATCGTGTTCACTATTCGAGGCAGCGCGTAGATGGAAACAACCATATGCCGATTTGTTCTCTCTGTGTGTTCATATAGTTTAGAGTGTGGTGTGTTTTAAAAAGCAAAAGAAGAAAAATTATTGTTGTATTATTACGATTATTTTCATTTTCGAGTTTCACTGTAACCGTAGTGTGGCACATACCTTATATTCATTGTGCGCGTGTAACGACGACGAAACGATTGTAAACACAAATTGGATAGAACGTGATAGCAATAGCAATTGAATCGGTCGTGGTCCGTACTGTCAGTTGGCGGCGCTGTTCATCATCACATTCTCATGGTAAAGCATTTTACACAATACTTTCTGTATATATAGTATATTTTGTATACGGTATTTGGTTGACAAAGAGCAAGCGTTTCTTCTCTCTCTCTCTCTTTTACTTTACGTAGCTACAAACCATTTGAATACATTTTGTAACTTAGTTCAAGCAATCTTAACGAAAATAACAAAAAAACACAACAAATCGGTAACGCGTCGAGAGACAGAGAGAGACAGAGAGAGGAGAGAACGCGCGCGAGATTTACCGAAATATGCAACTACAAAATCAATCAAAAAATATATAGGCAAACACAAAGAGACGACATTATTTGAACTCTTTGCCATTAAGAAGATGTACTCAATGAACTTTCGATATGATTGAATGGTGTGAGAGAAATTGTTATGGCTCATTTAAACTATTCAATATTTCAACTTCATATGGATCAATTAATTTTGACAGATTTATTTTTGTGGCAAATTTTTTTCTGAAATGTTGACATTTTTCGTCAAAATTTTCTCCGTCATTTTTTCATTCATATTTTTTTAGTTCCATATTTTCTTAAATGAAATTATTTTGAAATAAAAACGTACTCGTTATCTGTTCTGCGTGATTGATCAATATGATTTTCTGTTTTAAAAAAAAAATCTCAGAAGAAGTTTCTTTTTTATATTAATTTAAAACTTAAATCGAAAAATTTTAAAGATTCGGTTGATTTTTTATCAATTTCAATTCAAAATGAACATTTTAAATTAAAAAGACAAAAGACTGAACTGTCAAAATTGTTTTAATTCATTATTGTTGACATGTTTCGTCTGATGAATATCCGATTGAATATAATGGCATTGATTTGAAATGTCAAAAAAAAAAAATGAATCTAATTTAACATATCATCGCTAATAATATTTTCATCTTTTTTATGTCCTTGCAGAGCATGAAATCATAATTTTATGTATATTTTATGGAGCAGCTAAAAAGATAAACGAGAATATGTAAAGAAAAAGTCGAAATAACAATAACATTCGAAACAGTTACAACAACAATAATAATATTAAGAAGTAATCTGCAAAGTAAAATAACTAAACATAGTGAGTACACATCGGAATGAATTAGTATACACATCGAATTGTAAAACGAGACATTGTTTTATGTGTATTTTGCTCTGGCTCTCACGCGCCGCATTGATACCGTCGTCTATATTCTATATGCATATGTGTGTGCATCGTAATAACATACAAGCAGCAACAGCAGCAACAGCAGCACCAGCAGAAGCACCAACAATAATATTTACGAAGCGAATGTAAAATCGACCAAAAACGACGACGACGGAGACAAGAGACATTTATTTTAACGAGAGTCAACACTTGGTGTACTGAATAAACGATACGCACGCATATGCTTAACGTGAAGCGTAACGCGTTCTTCATACGGCAACAGAGAGATAGAGAGAGAGAGAGAGAGAGAGAGAGAGAGAGAGGAATTGTATGCGGAAAACTTGGAGAGAATTGTAGCGGCAAATCGTCGTCGGAAGCATATGTATATGAGTGAGAGAGTGTGTAATTGTTCGGTGTTGTAAGTGAGTAAGCGCGCGTTTGTTTTGTTTCGATGGCATTGCTGTAAATGTGTGTTCCATCCGATTACAAAATATTGATGTGCTTTGCCTAGTCGAGGGCAAAAAACAAACCGGAGAGAAATATCAGCGAGAGCTTGTAACAATAGAAACGAGAGAAGAATAAAATCATTTGACGTATACATACACAGAGCGCATACATTCCGACATTTGTAAGAAAAATTACACCGAAAAATCGAGAGCAAGAACGACAGAGAGAGAGAGAGGGAGAACGGATTGATTTGGAGAAAGTAAGAAAAGGCAATTGAAGTGACAAAAAAGTGAATGAACGAAAGAGAGAAGCGCCAAATAATTAACAAAACTGAAACATTTATTAAAAAAAAACAAAATAAAATCCATCGTGAGTCGAACAATCGAAAATCGCACAAACTAAATCTAAAGGATTCTGAGGTGCTGATTGTGTCGTGATAGTTTTTGTATGACACAGTCTTGAGAAAATCAACTGAATGAGAATCAAACGAAATAAACTGGACAAAAAAATGACAAATTGTGATAGTTTCAAGCAGGAGATCACAGCCGAATTGGAGAACGTGCAGGTAATACTTTACAATAAAAATTTTCCTTTGAAGAAAGTGAAAATGCGTGAAAATTGGCGAGACAATTGACAAGAGTGAATTGCGAGTGAGATGTGAATTTGTAAATTGTGTGAAATGTCATTGTCGAGCAAGAGAATCATGAATGAATGTGTGATGAACCTTCTACCTTGCTGTTGTTGTTCAGATGTAGTTTCTTTGGTATTGATAAGGATTATAAACAAACCCAAAAAGCCGAATCAAAACAAAGCTGTTACAGTCAGCCGTGAGTATGTGTATTTATGTGTGATGGTGTGCTCTGTCTTTCGACACCATACCATTCGGTGTGTGTTATCATAACAAAAACTAAAACGAAAAAGAACAAAAAAAAATATATATATTAATATGTATATTTGGGGGCAGCAGACAAGCAATCGGATCAAAGCATTGCAAGTGGAACGAATGAGAATCAAAAAAGGCTCCAACATAAAATTAAAGACACACTCTATTTGTGGGAGTTTCGGCAAAGGCGAGCACACAAAGTGTATATTAAAATGGTGTGTACTCCACTGCTGTTTTTCGCTGCTGCTTCAGAGGCATACACAACCAGCAGGCAGAGAGCAAGAGGAGAGAGAGACAGAGTGTGTCCCCGAGCCCAATGCACAGAGACACGAAACTTCGTACGCGATATGGGCGGAGGCTCTTAACAAACAATCAAACAACCATTCTCAGTTCTCACTTTATTTCGATGAACTTGCTGTTGGTTTTTCGTTTTTGCCACACAACTCATGCTTTTGGGACCTATGAAAATATGCGATTTTCATATGTTCTGGACTTGTCTTTCATTTTCAATCTTCATTTGACTCATTTCGCTTACGGTTCGGCAAAAATATTTGACGTTTTGAACTAAATCTCTTTCGAGAAGAACCGAAGCGTTTAGAAGAGAGAATTTTCAGTCTTGCGGTTTTTTTCTTCTTTTATTATTATTAATACAATTCCAATGTTAACTGGTTATAATGATGGAATTTGTGGCCATAGGCTTTAAATATGTGCTCTTTTTTTTCTACGCGTCTTCAAATTGCAATGCAAGCGAATGGACACACATACACAGATAAAGAGAGAGAGAAGCAACGACGACACACACGCATACACAAAATTGATACGGAGATTTATTTCGATAGAGTTTTTACCGTCTCAACTGTAATGAAGCGCATGTGTGTATGTATGTGTGTATGTATGTATGTGTGTGTGTGTGTGTGTATGTGTGTGAAAATGTATGCTTCTGAGGTTGCACTGTGTGAAGTTCTTTCCATCAACAACAATCGAAACTTGAATTGAAATCTTTATAAGAAAAAAAACAGTCTCTGTCTCTTTGAGTAGCTGAAAAAAAAGCATCGTTTTTTTTTTCACTCATATTTGTTCACACATATGCCCATCACAATGCATATACCGAAAGCAAACGAAACATACAATAAACGATGACTATGCTTACGGCTTTCAGCACCGTACGTATCGAAATTGATGAATTTAGCGCGCGCTTTCTACAATGGAGTCGCATATGAACTCAGTCTCAGTAAAATTGAACACAACAACGACATGATGATCACATATATGAAATATACACACTCCGTATCGTCTCTCATTAGTGTGTGCGAACGTACGTTCTCTCCTCTATCTTTTTGGTGCGGAGTACCGTATCGTATTTACACTACAATGCGATCGCATGTTACAATGCGATGTGTGTATATCTCTCGTCTAACATTCGAAACAAATACATAAAACATTCGTATCCAACATGTGCTTGTGTATTTTGCTCATATTCTTTGCATCCCTTCGATCCTCATTTTTATGCATATGGTATTTGGTATTTCGGTTTTCGGCTACACACCGTGAGTGCAAGAGATACAGAGGCGCACATATAGTGAACCAAAACACACATGCTTATGCATGCGTTACCTTTTATGCGGTCATACAAAGTAAAACACGGCTAGCTATTTAGTCAGTGAGACATTCGATTTTCTCGCATAAATCTAGTCAATCGATATCATTCTAATTGTCAATTAATTTTTACTGATGAAGCTGATTGTTAGATTTTAACCATGGGCATACAGTTAATTCGATTTGTGTGTACGGCGCGCGTGGGCATTGATTATACTCTTTTCGTCAACTACATTTTTTACACATGTATTCTACACAACCTATTTAATAATACACATAAACAATAAGCACACAGCATCAAATGCATTTCAATCCGTTTTTTTTTGTTCGATTCGATTCGTCTGTGTGTATGCTACGACTCCGCAAGTCATAAACAAATTTAATTAGTTTTGCCATTTGCGATTTCGATAAATAAACTTTTGTAAATTATGACGTGCGCACGATTGACAGAAAGGGAGAGAAAGAGAGAGAGAGAGCGCGCGCGACGGGGAGGAAAAAGAGGAGCAAAAGAAATGCATTAAATCAGCTTGAAATTTGCAAACATGTCATTGAATGGATGGAAAATCTTGGGCCGATCTCTAATTGCATAAATTCATTCTTAATATTGTTGTTGCGATGCATTTTATTTCATATTAATATGATTATGCATTTTCCATTAAATGGTCACATAATAAGCGAGTGAGATGGAGACTGCGTCAGAAAATCTGAACAATTCCACAACCACACAAACAAAAAATGTACGGCACCTTTTTATGTTATCGTTTTTTGTTCGTACAGTTGCTGCTGTGTAAGTCGGTCAAAATGCCGAAGATTTTGATTGCGGCGCATTGATTGGTGTATACAATGCACAGCACGTATCATGAAGTCACAACACCGCCACCAGCAATAATAACAACAACAACATTGACAACCGTTTTCAATGCATGTGTACTTGATCACTTGCATACAGTATATATATTTAATTGAATTGAAACCGCAGATCGTTTGGAATTGGAAAGAAAGGTGAACGAAAGCAGAAAAAAAAATCTGCGAAGCAACAAGAAACATTTACATACATATAAATCAAGCGAGGCCCATAATTGAATATTATGCATTGTGCAAACGATGCATTTTGTTACAACGTAAATGTATCGCTGATAAAAACTAAATCGCATAAAAATGAGTATTATTCAGCTCACTCTATCTCATTTTATGCGTATTCTTATATTGTTTTGTTTACACTCGTGTTCGTTCATTGTCGATTGCAATTCATTGGAAATACTCTCGCGATTCAATGCTCATATCATACGTACATATCACAGTGCATCATCAAACTGCAACGGCAAAACAGCACAAAAGAAGAAAAGGAAAGAAAGAGAGAGAGAGAGAGAGAGAGAGAGAGAGATAGAAACACTCCCGACTACTCGATAAAATAATATGAAAATGAATAGCAGAGTAAAACGAGCGAGGTTAACAGAAATGAACAGAAATGAACGAACAACAACAAAAAAATAACATATTTCTTAAACTTGATGTGGCCGTTGTTCGATGTGTGTCGTGCAAACAGCAAACGACAATTTATAACAGATCAAAAAGATATATGGTGTTGGTTCCTCCGAGAAAGAGTGGAAACGGCAAGAGAGAGAAAGAGAAATAACAACATCGAAATAATATTCAATGCGCTCGATTGTACAAGGAGTTCGATCGACTCAAATTATACATGAAATGAACAAAAGAGAAGAAGAAGAAGATAAAAAAACACACGTAATTTATTCTGAAATGTGTACTGGCCACTGGCACAATGCACACCGAAAAAAAAGTGGCCCCGGCTTTGTACACATGCTCCTTTTTCCCGAACGACACACAAATGCAAACGGTGCGGCGCACATATGAAATTATTAAACGCGTCATTTATTTCGTTTACTAATAGCAAATAAACTAGATTGGCATGGCAATTAAATTTCTACTCTCAATTCATTCGAATTACTTTGATGTGATTTTCGTTGACCTTTTTCAATGGTTTGACTCAATTGAAATGAATAATTACAATTAGTTGATCAAAATGCAATGTCTAAATATCGCTTCATATATGAATGGGGTAGAATAAAAACTACTTCTCGAAAAATGTTTAAACACGAAACCTAAAAAAAAATTTCAATAAAAAGTGAATCAATTTTACTTTTCCGCACACACCTAGTGTGTAAGGTAAAGTATTGGAATCGGTCGAAAAATTAACACCCATCAAAAATGTGTTTTCTGGGTGTTTTTGGGGCCAGAGAACACGAATCTAGCGTTTTTTCGATGTCCGAATGTATGTGCGTACCCTGTACCCTGTACCCTGTACGCTGTACCCTGTACGCAAAAATTTGTTAACACGATAACTTTCAAACAAGAAAAGTAATTCAAAATCTGACTTCACAGGATGATTGGGGGTGCCGAGGAATAGAAACCATTAGATTTTGAGCGACTTTGGTTGAAAGAGTGACGTGTCATGTCTGGTGTGATGCCCATGGACATCCATGGGAAAAAATCAATTTTTCTTCCAAAAGTGATATTTAATGTATTCTTAAACACTCAAAAATGTGTATTGGGGTTTTTTGGGTACGAGAAAACCGAATATGACGTTAATTATGCGATACAAATATATTTCGACACACTTTTCATACAAAAATTTCAAAAAATTTGGATTTTTCTATGGAAGCCATGCCTGTATGATATCGTAATGAGCTGAAACTTTACACAGGTTATTTTTTTCACACAAAAATAACATACCGAAGGTTTGAAGAGATTTCAATGGATAATAGGGGTATTTTTTTCTCAAAAACGAAAATTTTGTATGGAAGGTACCACTTAATTTTATTGAAATTTCTTCAAACTTTCAGAATGTAAGTTTTTTGTGAAAAAAATAACATCTGCAAACTTTCACATGATTACGATATCATACCCATATGAAACCTCAACGCTATGCGCGTCAAATCGACGTTATTCGACGCTATTCCATGTGTATATAGAATTGTACATTATGTTTTACAGTGCTGTGCAAGCATGCGGCCTTATACACAGTAACACACGAAATCCGTTTACGTGCGCGCGTTGCCTGTTATGTTTTGTGTATTGAATTGCGACTCAATCACAGTAGACGGCGCAGGCACTGTAAAACATAATGTACAATTTCATATATACACATAGAATAGCGTCGAATAACGTCGATTTGACGCGCATAGCGTTAAGGTTTCATATGGGTACAGGCATTGAAAAGTCGTTCAAAAATTATTTGTATCGCAAAACTTATATCAGATTCAGTTTTCTCATGAATTCATAATTACGGTAAAAGATACGTAATAAATGCATGTTGTGGATCACAGTGCGGAAAAGTTCATCTTACGTATGTAAGACATTTTATTTTTTTGTCCAATTGAAGTGAACCAAAAAAAATTTGTTCAATAAAAGTGAGCCTAACAAAAAAATTCATTTTAGTGTATTTTACACTGAAAAAACCGAGTGAAATTTTTTTTTTGGTTCACTTTTATTGAACAAAATTTTTTTGATTCACTTCAATTGGACAAAAAAAAATTGATTCACTTTTTATTGAAATTTTTTTTAGGTTTGGTTTTAAAATACCAATTTTTCGAGAAGTAGTTTTTATTCTACCCCATTCATATGTACCATTCACATGATGAATAATGCGTTAAATGGGTAAATTTTCGGTCGGAACCGAATTTCTGAGTATTTTTCATTCAATTCGTTTCAAACGGATTGTTCGATATCGTTTTAAATGTTTGAGGTTTTTTACTTTACGCACTCAGAATGCATCTGGCTGTGATGCATATTCATTTCACGTCTTACGTAAAATGCAAATGAATCAATTTGTTAATTGGCTGTAATTGGAAGCACGTGCTCCGTTTTCGCACATACATGTATTTTTAACTGGTATCATTTTGGTAACAATAACCACCTTCCCATAAAATACGTGATAAAAACGAAACTTTACCCCCTCCAAAATAAGAGACGATTTAATCGAATTGGTTGGTCAATTAAAATTTAACCACCCCAAAAAATCAAACCAAAACACCATACACAAATATACACGCACACACTCACTCACTGTTGCCCGCACGCTGATATTCAACAATTTATGCACATAATTCATTTTGATTTACAATATATACGGTATATAGAGATAGATATGGTACGTGCACAAACAATGCATCCACACACCATGTAACTATTTCGTAACTTTTCATTCGATTTTACACTTTCCCTCTCATAAAATATGTGTGAAATCACGCCACATTCTGATCTGTTCGGCAGAACAAAAAAAAGTTGGCGGAGAATACAAAAGATGGGTGTTTTTTTTGAATTGTTTGTTGCTGGTGTCGAATAGTGTCGAATGGTTAAGCACAAGGCTGTCATTTAAACCGATCCCACAAATTTAACGAATGTCATAAGAGTTACTTTGCCATAGATCCAAAACAAAATCAGATCATTTTTGCCATCCGAATGTGTTTCGTTTTGCTCTTTTCTCTTTCAGAATTATAATGTAACTGGTATTTTGTCTTTAACACGCAGCTCAAGAGAAACACAAAACCAAATGGATCAATGAAAAATTAACCAACAATTGACATCTACATTTTTGACCACTCCATTCAATTTCTTTTTCTCTTTATGTTGAAAATCATATCATCGCTGTGATAAAAAGGGCTCTATTATTTTTGTTTGTCAGTCTGAATGAAAGAGTTGATGATTGAATGATTTTGCACACGGAAATTAATTATTGACATTTGAAAAATGGCAATGGGATTCAATGTTTGCTTTTGTCGTGATCAAGAATTGATTAGTGGTGGAGGGGGGCGGGTACGAACCGTACATAATTAAATCATTGTTAATTAATCAAACGTACGTTTTATTGCGAAGAAAAATTCCCCATAGCTCATTTCTAATACAAAGGATCATTGACAACATAATAAATTTACTCGTTCAAACTTCATTGAAATATTGCAAATGTCAATTTTTTATTTCGTGTCACGAAAATTTGCTGAATGATTCTCTTCTAATATGTCTTGGTTAAATTAATCTTAAAACTTTGTTGATTAAAAAAATGTCTATATCTGTCTGTTTCTCTGTTGTTTTTCTTCTCTGTGATTTTTTTTCATCTAGATTCGCTTACAAAATTGTCTAAGTTACCTGAACTGTGACACAAAACGCGAATACAACCATAATTAACTTAAATAAATATCATATCTGGCTGAAGAAGAAGAATTTGCGAAAAAAAAAAAAAAAAAATCTGCATTTCTAAATCGACATTTTATAAACAAAAGAAAAATAGAATAAAATTTAAAAAAAAATTATCGAAGTTAAAAAAGATACAACGAATTATATATCGACTTAAAGATTTGGAGTCTGAGAAAAACAAAACAAAAAAAAAACACCCGAACACCGGGTTATATTATAAATTGCAAAGAGTTCGCGAAATTTCAATAAACTGGAAGGAACACAGCAACACGTGCCCTCTGGGGCAGAGGTGCGAGTAGTCAGTGCGTCAGTAATTGCGCAGTTGCAAGCACAAGGGCTACAGGTCCGTTAAACATAAATAATCCTAATTCAAAATATATTTTTTAAATTCAATTTTTGGCATTTTTTTCACGGCTTACTTACACTTTCACAATATACACATCTCAACACATATTTTATTTTATACACCCAGACACACAAACGAAATTAATTAATATTATTATTATTATTTTTCATTTTTGTTAACATGCACCAAATTGTTTGTTTTATTATTTGGCTAACTATAATATTTTCCCGTTGTTGACCAAATTTATATTATAATTTGTTGATTAACCAAGTAAATTGGGACTCCCATTCAATTTGTACGCTCTTTAGTTTGGACACAATTCTTATGAACTTAAAAAAAAAATAAAAAAAAAATACCACATAGCACGTTTTCTTTAATAGCTGCGCTTTTGTGATCGAATCAATTCTACTAATCCATGGCAAACTAAATAATTATTCAAAGCCTTGTGTCGATGTCGATCAGATATTCCACCTGTCTTTCTGATTCGCTTTATTATTTATTTACTTTTGTAAACTGTATACAATCCTATTCTAATTTAATTTTCTTTGTTTTTAGTCATAAAAAAAATTCTATCGAAAATTACTTAATCTATTCCATCTCTATTTTAGAATCGATTATATTTTTTTTTTGGCTTAAAAACATACACTCTAATTTATATAATTTGTAATTTCGTTGCTGGATACTGGTGATAATACGTATTAATTTTCTTTTCGGTTGCAATTGCCCTTCAATTTTATTTGTATAGTTTTTTAGTTTCACTAAATATTTTTGTTATTGTTGTTATTGTTATTGTTGATTGATAAATGCTCTTTATCGAATTACTTATAAGTCAATTTACACACGCCACACTTAAAGCGAACTTTAACCAAATCGAATTCAATTGAAAATAATCAAAAATTATTTAATTTCCATATTAAAGGGCAATGAGCTGAATGCTGCGATTGTGGCTGCTTCACAGCCTAGCAACGGAGTGAGTAAATTTTCCTACAAAAATTGTGGTCAACGATATCGACCGAATGAAATGCTAACCAATTTCTTTCTTTCAAAACCAAAATAGGCACAACAAAATGCCCAACAGGCGCAACAGAATCAACAGCAAACTGCGCAAGTTCAACATCAACAAGCCCATTTGCAGCAACAAAATGCGGCCACCGGTCAACAGCATCCGCAAGTGATAACATTACAACAATTGCAAAATTTTTTGCCAACACAACAAATTCAAACGATTACATCGGCTGATGGGCATCAAGTTCAGGTTTCAGCTGCACAAAATGCAACACCCACAACGCCCATCAAATCCGAACGTTTGTTTGTAACGCCACAAATGCAACCGCAAGTGGTTAATTTACAAAATTTACAGGGCATACCACAGCAATTTATTCAGGTACGAACAGCAATTATTTCCCGAAAGAGATTATTTTGTATCAAGTCAACTAATTCACCGAATAATTTGTGATTATTTTCGCATTTAGGGCGGTCAAATTTTACAAAATGCTGGCAATGGAATGTTTCAAGTGGTACAGCCAATGCAAACGGTTACAGTTGATGGACAAGAAGCGCTTTTTATACCAAATATGGGCGCAACGGCAAATCAATTGAACGGCGCTCAATCCATTCAAATTGGAAATCAACAAGCATTTATAACGCCAAACGGACAAATCTTTCGACCTGGCGGTATGCCAACAAATATCTTACAGAATATGGGACAAACGGTTTCACTACCTACCGGTAAGTTTTGAATGACAAACATTGATCATACATATACTAAAAGAAAAAAAAAAAACAACTACCCACCAACCATTCACCTCATTGAACATCGCAATTTATATTGAGGATAACACAAAGTCACCACATGTGTCACTGGGATTTGCTTACATTTTATTTACGTAAAAAAATAAACGAAAACGATTTGAATTCGGAATGGGCTAAGGGCAACATTTTATTTTTAACACATGCATTCCATGTTCGTGAATGTATGAAACGAATTTATTTAAATTGAAATTGTACAGTTCAAAATCACTACTAACCATTAAACATTTGGCTTGGTTTTTTTTCTCTTCTCTTTCCCCCTTATTCTATCCTCGGGTACACTCGCGACACATTTCACATCCAATTAATTTGTAATCTTTCACATTGATCGCGCGCATATTCATAAATGAATGTCGAACATTTTCAAATTGCGGGGTTTGTTTATATATAACTTGAATATATCGGGTCGCATGTACAGCCTTCGGTCAAGCAACGTTAACAATACCCGGAGGAAATACCATATCAATACCATTGGGAAATTCATTGGGAAATCTAACGACGCACAATGCAACGAACGCAACGGCCGGTCAAAATGGCCAAAATCAACAGCAACCATCACAACAAAATCAACAACAAAATCAAACAACGGCCAATGCATCGGCTCAAAATCAACAGACACAACAATCGGTAAATCATTTTTGATGACTGAATTTTATCGAATTCATGAAAAGACATCGAATATCTTTTCCGCCGTGCGCCCACATTACATACACATAAAATGCCAATCATTGGCTGTGGAAAAGATTTTCGATGCTTTTATTACACAATACATGCACATACACACTCTGTCTCTATCATACACACACATACACATTTAACAAATCAAAAAATTCAGCCAAAACTCACAAAATGTAACCAATCTCTACAGCAACAAGCGCAATCACATCAAAATGGCCAACAAAATCAGGCACAACAAAATAACCAACAACAAACACAAGCCAATCAACAACAACAACAACAACAACAACAACAGCAGCATACAATCACCATACCCGGTACAAATATTCAAATACCAACATCGGCAAATGGCCTAATAAATGCAACGAATTTGCAGAATATTAAGCTTGAAGGAGCAGGTAATAAAATCCAACGTTTCCTGATTCGAATGTGTTACCTTTTTGTTCTGACGAAAATGCACAATACACTTCATAACATTTTGATTAAGTCACTTTTTGGGAAGTTTATTGTTTTTTTTTTCATCTTCGTGTGAATAGGTTTTTTGTAAAACTCACTCATCGGGTGATTTGATCGTTTATTCCATGTTTGCCTCAAATCATTTAATCATATTATTATTATTATAATTTTTCTGCTATTAATCGCTGTGTACATAAAAACGGATGGGTCATTTCTAATCATTTTTTTATTCGTTTTATGCCATTCAATGTCATTTATTCATTCAAATCTAAGCGATCAACATTTTATATAATCGTGTTTCTTTATCTCTTTGCAAAATCGAACAGGGCAAAATGTTCAGGTGCGACAGGCTGGCACATTACCACAGGTTGTTCAATTTCCAGCGATGCAACAAACGGTACCCGTTCAAGTACCAATCTCGACAGGAAATGGTCAAACCATTTATCAAACCGTTCATGTTCCCTTACAAGCTTTCGCTGGACAAATGCAAGGCCTTGTTCAGCCAGCTCAAATGCAATTCTTCCCACAAATCGCACAGGTAAATGTGTTCATTATTTATTACATTGTAAATGGGCATTATGCCAGAAAGAAACATCTACCAATGAATAAATTTTAATATTTCAGGTTGCGAACATCATTACACCAAATGGTCAAATTCAACAAGTGCAACTTTCTCCCATGAATCAATTGCAAGGTAAATATCGAACAAAATTTCAAATTTTTACGGCAAATATAATCTGAAAACAAATCTCTTTTCTTTTTCATTGACAGTGCAAGGTATTCCTGGATTGCAAACAGCTCAGGGTGCAGCAGCCGCTCAGCAACAAAACGTTGTTATGGTACAGCCATCACAAAATTTGTCATCGGGTCCAGTGGCAGCCGCATCAAACGGTAGTAAATAATTTCGATAATTCAAATGTGTGAATGCGAATAATAATGAAAAAAAAAATTTTATGTCAATTAGTGGGCACCTCAAATGCACTCGTCCAATCGGTTCCAAACAACGGCATTCAAACAATGGCCAATGCACAAGATTCACAACCGATCACCATTACAAATGCTCAAGGTCAACAAATCACGGTGATACCAACACAGGCACTCCAACAAATACGACCCGCCAACGCAAATATCATTCAAATGCCAAACATGTCCGGTTTGCAAGCCATTCCAGTGCAAAACATACCCGGTTTGGGGAATGTTCAAGTAAGTTTTAAGATGTTTTTTTTTATTGAATGTTTCCAAATCCCGAAAAACATTTTTGCTATCTCTATTTCTAAGCATGATTTTTTCAAACCATTTTGACTGATGGATATCTTTTCATCGAAACAGGTCATTCCAGCCAGCGCATTCAATGGTGGTAATGTTCTTACGCCACTTCAAACGGCAAATTTGCAACAAAATCAGCAGCAGACACAACAAGCTGCTCAGCAACAAGGGCAAGCACATCAAAATGCTCAACAACAGCAATCAACTCAACAAAATCAACAGGTCAGTACAGCAGATCTATTTTTAATAGAAGTGGAGCAAAGTCGAAAGTAATTTTGAATTGTCATTGTTTTTTTTTCTGAATTCACAGCAAGCCCAGCAACCAGTACAACAGCATCAACAAACGTCTCAGCCGCAGACAATGCAAACAATAACACTAACCCCACAAACGGTGCAGCATATCAAACAAGAGCCACAAGATAAATGGATCATAAGTAATGTGTCATCGAATACATTGACATCGCCCGCTCCACAGCCAACAGTGGCCGCCGCTTCACCGGTCACAAATCAAACAGTAACAACGGTTACAACCATTCCGCAAACACAAACCACCACTACAACAATGAATGTAAATGACGATGGCGTGGTTAAGCCACGTTTGAAACGTGTTGCTTGTACATGTCCCAATTGTACTGAGGGTGAACGGCATGCCGATCGAAAGCGCCAGCACATCTGTCACATTCCCGGATGCAATAAGGTCTACGGCAAAACGTCGCATCTTCGCGCACATTTACGGTGGCATACCGGTGAGTTGACATGGTTTAACGCACTTTTTATCACTTCATTCTAATTTTTGTCATCTTACATTTTCTCAAGGCGAACGACCATTTGCATGTTCATGGGTATTTTGTGGCAAACGTTTTACACGATCGGATGAATTGCAACGGCATCGAAGAACACACACCGGTGAAAAGCGTTTCCAGTGTCCCGAATGTAGCAAAAAATTTATGCGCAGCGATCATTTGAACAAACACATTCGTACACACACCAAACAAAAGAATATCGTAAGTTAATCATTGATGATGCAACAAACAATAAATGTAACATTGTTTTTTTTTTCTACTAGAAGTTTGGTTTGGTTTTTTATTGTTAATGTCAAAACTACCTGTTTTCATTTGTATTTTGAAAAATGGCTTTGGATTAGACTCACAATCTTTGTATATATTGTAATTTGTATTGACAAACTTAAAAAAAAACAGCCAGAGTGCCACCACACCACTGAAACATGCACATAACACGTGTATTTTTAATTAATTTATTGAATTTGACTGTCACAAAGCCATAAGAAGAGTAGATCGTACTATCTATGTTTACGGAGATTTAGTCCAAATTAACCGGCATTCGATCGAATAGTAAGTAGTTCTTCTAGAGCGACAGGTTTTTTCGATACATGCTATTTTTTTTCTATTAACATATTCGCATCCAAAAGCATAAAGAAATAGTAACAGCTACTCATTGTATGCTTGTGTGACAGTCAAATTCTTTAAAATGTGCTTCATATTTGTGATGAGTTCTTTAGACAGTTTGCCGGTGCATATTCCCTTCTCTTTATTGTTCCAATATATACAAAAAAAAAGCGATAGAAAGTCATATTCAGTCGTGTGATGGCGCGGCGATGTTGATAGTAACCTAGACACATTTTGAGTTCATTTGAATCGAAACACACACAAAAAAAATTTGACGTGATTTTCTATGCAATAGGAAATGCGACAGGCCGAAACAAAAAGTGAGCCAAAAACCGAGCCATTTGATGAAAGTGATAAAGTGGGCGGTGGCGGAAGTGGCGTCAATGGTGGCGGTCAACAACAGCAATCCACACAATCCACACAAAACCAGTTACAATCGCAGGTTGCAACGTCGCAAGCAGCATCGAATGCAAGCTTCGTCGATACAACTGGTAACAGCGAAGGTAACGAAATATTGGTTTTAGTACCTGCAAATGGATTGACAACCGCAAACATAACCACCGAATATAGAGAAAATGGTCGAAATTTAGAGCGAAAAACGGCGAACGATCTACAAAATTATAATCGTGATACAAATCGAAATAGTATTGTGACTGAACAAATTGTTTGGATACCAAAAATCGAAGCCCAATCACAAGACGGTCAACATCAAGCGACAACGTCGGTTAGCAACATGTGTCAGCCACCACCTCTGTATAGCCGCATTAAGCAGCTTAATTATTCACAGGTTGAGACAAAATAAAACACATATGTTTCTTCTTCTTTGCCGTATTATTTAATACTTCTACTACACACAGAATCCAATCCAATTACATCTGAAAACAACAACATTAGGACATATATTTATTTAGTAGATGTTTTAAGAAAAGCAATTTCATTTTTATACATACGTCTTAAAAAAAAGATGCATGTCAATTCTTTCGACAACATTGACAAGGATGAGAAACTCAAAAAGATTGGTCGAATATTTCATTCTGTATTTTCTGTTCGATTCAATATGATTTTTGATTTACTGCTATTTCGTTTTTTCAATTAATTTTCAATGCGCGTTTCGATTGCGTCAAATATCAAGCAAATCACCTTCAATCTCGTCGATCATCAAGTCACCGCGATTAATAAGTGGAAATTGGCGTAGCAGCATAAGCAGCAATTGCACACGCGCATATCCATTACGTAGCCCAAACATTGATGAGAGAGCCGACATTGCATCAAGAAACAGCACAGCATATATATATTTTTTTGTATAGAAAACATTTTTCAGTCAAACAGTCAATGGATGTATATAATTTGTTAATATCATTTCTTTTGTTATGTTTGCGTGTGTGTCTTTCTTTATTTGACGAATTTTGTTGGCGGATGATATTGTTGACAACAAAACGAAGCGCTGTTCAATTTATTTAATTTTTTATTTTTGTTTAAAAACCAAATATTGTTTGTTTTTTTTTTTTGGAAAAATTGTTCGCAGATTTTCTAAATGTTTATTTTTTTCTTCTTTCTCTTTTTTCGTGTTTGTATGTCCATTCACAGGAAGCAGCAACGGATGACAGCAATGACAGTGGTGATGATGAAAAAATGGTTTTAACTATTGCAGCTGAAGATCATGATGGCAACGATAATTCCAACTAGCATACGGATTTGTCCCAATGGGGAATCGGAACGCGATTGTCATTTGGACAATTTTAAAATAGAGTGAAAATCATTCACACCGGATATCTCCACTATTTTTCATATATTTTTTAACAATTTCATTTTTATAATATAGATTGTGTAATTTGCAACACACAATTATCAGTCCCATTTAAACAACAAACAAACAATTGTAATGTAAGAAATAATGAAAAAAGAAATTGTACATAATTCTCGTTCATAAGATTGTAGTTAATTTAAATGAAATAATTATTTAAGGCATAACATAGAATTAATTTAAGATTTTTTTCACAATTGTTAGTGAATCAGCTACAAAATAGTCAAGTGAAACTTATTTGTTTAGTTTGTTTTTATTTTTTGTTTATTTGGATTCTGCATTTTATGAGAATGGTTTTGGTTGAAAATGGTCCATTTTGAGATAATAACACATTTTGTTTGTTCCATTTAAATATGAGAATATGTATATGTGTGTACTTTAAAACACATTTCGACATTTCGTTCGATGTGATTTCCGAATACAACTGATTCTATTTAATAATTCCGAATTGAAGATGATTTGGATGTATTTAGCCACATAGCAATACATATCGCCCATCAAATTTGTACAAAAGAGAAGACAAAAAATACACACACACATACACACATATATATATATATATACAATTAATCATTACGCATCCAATTTTAATGTAGCATGTAGTAATCATCCGTTTTTAAACAAATTTCATCAATATTCATCGAACATTTTGAGTATTTAAAATGAAAACGTTTTACCAAAAAAAAAAAAAAAAACAAATCAAAAGAAATCACAAGAATGATTTTAGAACAGTTCACTTGCGTTAATTGCCTAAATGAAAGTGTTTAATTTATCAATAATTGAATTTTTAGGTAAGTTCTAATTAATGTAAATCAAAATTTTTCGGTTTTAGATTAAATTCTATTTGTAACGATTTTATTAGGAAAATTACACACGACAAGAATGAAATAATATACAGTTTTTTGATGTGAACGCTGACATATTGTCAGAAATTCGAATGAAAGGTGAATAATTCAGATAATTTCGCATTAACGGCGAAAGCAATTTAGTATCACGAGGAAAATTATTATGTTCTCTCTTCTTCTTCTTCTTTTTAAGTTAGTTTTCGAATAGAGCCCAATTCAAAATAAATATGTTTCGTTTAATAAATTTTTTATTTCTTTATTTATTTCAATTACATCAATTAGTTTTTTTAATCAAAAATATTGTTTTTAGTTTATGTAATGATTTCCTTCAAATATAGTGGCGATGATAACTGATTTTCGGAACAGAAAAAAAAAAAAAATCAAAATCAATCAATTTTACGTGAGTCGCACAACTCCAATGTCGCTGAAATCAACAAGTATATTCCGAACATTTTTAACGAAAAGAACCCAAGAACAAGACCTTTTATATAAAGTGAATAAAATTTCTCTGATAAAATTCGTGCAGAAATTAAATAAGTGTGTCATTTTCTGCTCCATATGTGTGTAAATATAGAGAATTTTTGCATTTTTAAATACAACGCTATATTATACTTAAACCTTAGACCAATTTTGTCTCTTCGAGCTTTTTGTTTTCTGTTGGTTTTTAAATTTGAAACGATTCTCATCCCTTTTTTTCATGCATATTAGAGATTTTATTAGGTCAAATTTAAAATGGAAATTCATTTGAAAATTGTGAATCTGAATAATATTTTAATAAGACAACAATAAAAAAATCAAATGTAACAAAATACATTTTGAATAAATTCTCCATTTTTAAATGTTGTAAATGTATGTTTTTTTTTTTTAATTTTTTCATATGTCCTAAAAGAATTTTTCTGTTTCGTCAGTCCGCTGTGATTTGGCTGAAAAGAAATTATATCCGGATTTTGGATTGAGAGTAGCACTTTTCAGTTAAGGAGATCCTAAAATTGTTCCCTGACACTATTGAAAGCCGATTAGATCAGCATTGGTCATTATTGTAAATCATAAAAGTATAGTTAAAATAAAATTCTTCGATTTCATATTTGTTATATATATATTTGTTTTATATGCAAAAAATTTTTTTATTCATTAAATGTTTACAATTTCTGATAAATTCAGCTTAAATGACATACAATTCAGTATTTATGCATAGCCATTGTTCATTCTCCTTCAAAGTATGTTTAGGAATATCGCTCGAAATATCGATGGTATCCAAATTTTCAATTTTGATTGCAATTTGATAAATTTTGGCCAAATTTAACATATATTTGTAGTCATCAAAATCCACATCAAAGTCCTGTACCAAATACGTAAGCTCACACAAATGTTTGCTTGATAATTTCAACGTAAATAAAATGTGCCCAAGAAGATCCTTGATTGCAAATATATTTGCATCCATAAAACGCATATTAAAACAAAGACTTCTCAAAGAGGTTTGAGTTTTCAGCAATACTTCGAGCGTTGTGTATGGGATATCGCCGTCGATTGCTATATATTTTAGTGTCTTCAAGGTGTACATATTTATAATTGTATTACGATAGTATGAAACGAATGAAAATGTCTCAATCGGTGTATTATATTCGGCAAACATATTAATTGACTCCTCAATTGTCAATTCATATACGTCAAATAAAACATGGCTTAAATTTAAGTGTTTCAATTTTTTCAAACTGGCCAACGGTCTGATTAACTCTCGATTCTCTTGATTCGTCAAGATATCGAATTTATTGGGCGGCAAAAACGAGTCTAATAAATTCAAGCACTCCAGATTCGGTGCATATCGACCGATAGTTTTGAATGTTTCTCTAGGCAACGGGATACATCCAGTCATTTCGAATCGTTTCAGCTGTGGATTGGACGACAAAAATCCAATTAACATGTCATTTGTTATGTCTTGGAATGAATGAAAGAAAACGTCTGTCAACTTGGCGAATGAACACAAAAAGTATAGTGGTTTTGGATTGTACATTGTAATTCGTAATGATTCTAAATTCTCTCGACTGAATTGAACAATCAAATTGAATAGATAGATATCGCGTCTTGAATCTTGATTAGACTCGAATTCAATGCGTCTGATTTTATGTCCAAATGTGCTGAAGAGAATTTTTGCGAGTTCGAGTGGGAAATTACAGTTTATATTGACTACACCAAACATTGAAGATGAGCACTGCAATGCGCATTCTTTGAATTGAGCGCATACTTTCGACGCTCTTAAAATGTCTTCTAAGCTAGAAAATCGATGAAGGATTTCTAAAAGACAATCATTGTTAAGCGCGTTGATGATGTTTCTTGATGAATGTGGTGCTGGTATGTCCATTTTTCTGGATGGCTGGCTGGCGATTAGTTCCATTCTTCAGTCTTTAATTAATAACTAATGGAATATCAATTAAATTTTAAACATTATCCAACTCCATTTGGGGGTTACTGACTCCTTGCCGATACTGCTACTTCTCGAATAAGCGAATTTGACATTCGCGCAGAGTCCGAATCCCCGAAGAGCATTTCGGTCACAAAGGCTATGTTAGCTAATAGCACGGCCGGTTTTTCTGAAATCGAAAACGGTCGATGTTGCTCGATTATGTTGATCAATTTCACAGAATACATAGCCCAAACACTCCAAACAAGTCGTTTTTTCTGTGACCAAAATGCTGTTTATATTATATAATCATTCAAAATTATAAACGTGGAAATAATTTGAATGAAGAATTTCAATAGATGCACTCACCTTTTCAACTATTTAAACTTGATGTGTCTTTTTAACTCAAACTGTTCACTTTGTTTTCGAAACACTAAATTAAACTAAACCAAGAATTTTTGTAAAAAATTTACTTCTGTTCTCTTAATGTGATAATGGGCGAGGCCAAAATGAATTTCTGTAATAGTTTTGTATGTTCAATATCTTCATAATTTACGTTGCGCTTAATGACTGCTTTACCTCTGACTGCTGTACTAATGACACAGTCATTAATGAATCAACTTTTACTACCTATAGCAACCTTTGAAACAATTGTCTTGATTTTTGTTCTCACTTTTTTTTTTCAGCATGTAGAGTCAATCGGCTCATTTGAAACCAAAATGACTGAGTGAGCTAATGAGTCAGTTTTATTTCGACTCTTGGCAACATAGTGCATCTAATTTTGGTCAAATTGTGCCTCCAATTACCCGACTAATTATCAAATATGCAGAAGTCATTGAAAATTGTGCTTTGGAAATAACATCGTTAAACTTAACAAATGTTTCTCATTTTTTTCTTTATTTTTATGAAATCAACAAAAAAATACAGATATGAAGCCACAAGATAAATCGAATATACTTTTCATGATTTGATAATATTAAACACAAGTCAGTGTTGATAAATTGTTTTTAGAATTTCTTTTTCATCAGAGTGCCCAAACTCGAACATAGTCAACGATGAGTGAAGCATCTCGAGACAAATTTTGGTCCAAATTCCAAGTTGGCAACCAAGCATTACGAGCATTCCAAAAATCAGCAGCTGCTGTTGGTGATTCATTAGTCCATGGCTTGTTTATTGCGTTGGACGCATCGTCTGGGAAATGTTGACTGCCACCAACTGCCAAATTCATTATTAAATAAAACTCTTGGTCGAATGGTGCCATATTTGTTGTTGATAAACGCCATGGATTCATCACGCCCGGTGCGATCGAATCAAACAATCCACGAGACCAAAAACCCGTACCAGCTTTGATAGCACCCGTTTCAACGTCATCGACACTAAACACAATTTTATCTAAATTAGATTGAGATAGAGAGAGAAGAAAACATTTTGCAAGTGAACATTGATTTTCATTGAGTATTTTTTTAATGAGAAAGGGGTCTCTGAATTTAAGAAAATTAAAAATATTTTCTCAACAAAATTTATGTTAATTTTTTGTTTGTTGACAATTTACCTGCCGTCCACTCCATTTGGTATCGATGAAATTCGTTGTTGAATCCATTGCCTGGCTTCGCATTACGCACAAACAATGCACTTTGATACAAATCCAAACTGGTGAATGGACCGAAATGAAGACTTGATGTAATCTGTTCGATGCCAATGTGTTTTTCGGCGTTTGTAAAATTGCGATTGCCTCGTGACAAAACTAAATCAATTTCACCAGATGATGGCCATGAACCGTATGCATTATCTTTTGGCAAAAACCAAATTGCTTTTGGAATATTGGCGAGAGAAAATTTATTATGATTCGGTGTGTACAATTTTCATAGGGCATATTTGTCCACAAGTTACCTGGGAAGAGCCAATCGCCTGCTGGCATTTTTGCACTAATTTCAACCTTTCCATATTTGAATGAGAATGAATCTTGCGTTCGAATTTTGGCACTTCGCACTGGATTTATTATCAATGGAACCGAACCAGTACGTTCACACCCGTAAAACGATGGATTTGTGCATCTAATGAAAAAAAAGTCGTACGCTAAATATACTAAAAAGCAAATAAATGCAAATCAATTTTCATACTGGTCAGCATCTGAGCCGCCGTGCAGATTTACAACGCCCGAACTTAAAAATGTTTCACCGTAAACATCGGATGTAAGCGTTGGCCGAATATGTAAATAGCCTTCTTCGCAGAATGAATTTGATCGATTGTTGGTGTACCATTGAAATTCCCATTTCTAAATCAAATTTCATGAATTTTCAAATTTTACAATAAAAAAACGCAATTTGTCATATAATAACTTACACCATCGCCGGATAAAGTGTTTTCATGTTGCCATTTTCGCGTATCAAAAATATCAAAAGTGTCTTCAAATATTAGGTCGCCCGAACAGTACTGGCCACTGGCTGTGTCGATCGAATTTTTATAAGATCGTGATTTTTGGTCAGCAAACGAAAATATAATTTACCTTTGTGCATGGCATACGTTCCACTGGCCGTTGTAATGGATGGTTCACATTTTGACGATCCGACGCCAACACCAAACGTACCAAGCGGTCCAATCGCTTGCACGAAACACACAATATATGCACAAACTATGCTCAACACAACGATTGCATTCATTTTAATTGATTCTTTTCTTCAAGAGTTTTCTTCTCCAAAAAAAACGGTTCACCGTAAGTAACACTGCACATTCAATTAGGAACTGCATTCATTGCAGCGACAACATTTCAATTTATATGCCAAAAATCGACTGAAAAAGATGCGCAATTCAATGTTGTACACTATGAGAATCGCCGTTTTTTTCTCCTCCATTCAGTTTTAGGAAAAACGGCGAAAATTCAATAAAACTATGACAAATTGAATTGATTCAAATCAAAAAATAGAATTTATGAGGCTCATCAACGCGAGCGTATGGTCAACGTCAAATGATTTCATTTGTATCATTTCATTTAGCAGAACGAAAAAAAAAAAACAACAACAACAACAACAATAACAAAGAGCACAAAAACGGTGGTTGAACAAGAATTATGAGTTGATGTGTAAATAAAGAAATCCAAGTGATTGCTTTATGGTGTGAACATTTTGAGATGCATGTTTTTCTCGTTGTGCTCAAGTTTAACGTCAATATTATCTCACCACACACCATTGACCATGAATTGAGTGAAAAAAAAAAAAGAAAAAAACAGACAAAAACATGCACTGAGCGCGCGTTCGCAGCAAAAATATTGCATTTGCTTATTTTCATGTATCAAGGAAATTTATATACACCGTTTGTTCGTTGCATTAACCATTCGGCATGACAACAGTCGTAAATTCTGGTGTTTAACAATGAAAAACTCAATTTAAATCATCCACGATGAGACATATTCCATCAAATTCCACACATAGCCTTCATATTTTCATTCATCTCGATTTTAATCAATAACAAAAACGTATTTCTATCAGCTTGTAATCAGTTTTTTTATTCAGTCGCTTCTTCTTCGGTTTTTACGAAAAACATTTCAATTTCTTTGAAGCTTTTGCCCAACGTTTCAGGCAAGAAGACATAAGTAAATAAAACACCAATAAAACTATTCAAAGCGAACAAATAGAATATTTGTTGCACGCCCAAGTAGTCCATGATGTATGGAAACACTTTTACTACACTGAACATTAAAATATATGCGATGGACATGATCAATCCGCCAAGTTTTCCTTTTACCTGAAAAAAAAAAAAAAACAAAACAATTTTTGGCATAAATAACAAAAAAATTTTTTTAGTGGACGAAAAATTGAAAATTTACTCGAATCAAAATTGAGGGAGGTCAGAATTGATTGGAATTGAACAGAAGGTGCTGTTCTCAGATTTTTTTAAGAAGGCATAATCGGATGGTATGTCAACACCAATGTGCATAATTTACCTCTATGGGAAGTAATTCGCCGATCAAAGTCCATGGAATAACCATAACGCCTAAAGAGCTGAAACACACGTAGCCAAGCACACAGATCAACAATATAAAATCACTTTTATTTGATGTATTTTGGTAGTGAATGTAAATGGCCGCACAAAATGTACAGAATGTCATGCCCAAACCCGAAAACAATAGAAATTTTCGTCGGCCAATGTGTTTGGAGAAGCTAAAAAGAATTGCACACAAAAATTGTTTAAATTTAAGAACAAAATTTGGGAAAATATTCGCATTAATTTATACTCACAATGCACACAAAATAGCCATTACAAAACGCACCACACCCAACATAAGCATGGCACCATATTCATTTATGTCACCGAATTTGCCGCCAATTTTTACAAACAGATCAATTGCATAGAATATTATTACATAGGGTCCGGAGATTTGTTGGAAGAAAAACAGTGCGCTCAGCAGAAAAAATGGCTTATACACTTTTGGCTTTTGTAAATGTGTAAGCCACGATATTTTACTGCCAGAATCTGTTGATAACCTATTTGATTGAGATTGCGTAACATTCTTTTGTATTAATTCCATTTCGTATTGACATCTCTGTTGGTGGGACAATCAATATTAACAATTTGTTTTTTGTTTTTTTCGTTTAAATTTATTAATTTTCTTTCACCTTATTCGATTTATAAATCCATTTTAGTGATGATTCAACGTCACCGTTTCGATCCTGTTGGAATGCAGCCAACCAATATGGACTCTCAGGAATGCGTAACATTAAAATGAACGTAAACATGGTGATTGCGCAAAAAATCAGAGCAATTGTTTGCCAATTGAAAAATAAGCCGAATAAACCAATCAACAAAATTCCCAACGACACAAATACACTGTTTAGACCAAGTAGCATTGGACGTAGCTTCGGATGTGCAATTTCACTCACATAAATCAACGATACTGTTGTTAAACCTAAAAAATCCAAACGTTAGCTTAATTGACCTTTTTTCGAGTTCGATTTTTTTTAATATTTCAAAAAAACCTTACACTTTTAACTTTTCAAATGATAAAATCGACTTCAAAGCAAATACGAACCGGCGCTTATACCGCTAATTATTCTAGCTGCATAAATAAATGTTACATTGTTGGCAAAATACATCAAAATCCAGCCGATGAAGATGGGAATACTTGTTGAAAGTGCAATATATCGTCTGCCAAACCGATCCATCAACGGGCCCACAATTAGAGAGCCCAAAGGAAGGCATATTGCCACTAAACTAGCTGCAATCATAATTGATGGAAATTAAATGACATTGACAATCAGTTTTGCCGAAAGAGATTTTAGCGTACCGATCCAAGTCGCTTCTGATCTATTTATATGGATATTGCTGTCTGTTTGATTCAGTTGTGCAACTAGGATGGCCGAGTAAGACATATTTACGCCCGCTTGAATTGTAATTGAATATGCTGCACATGATGCTAGTATCTAAAAAAAAGAACAACAAAACCAATCAGATAATTGTAAATTCAAAATATGAGTCAGTGAGATGCTTATTATTCGAACGCAAAATTTAGTTGTAAATATTTTGTTGGAAATGAATGAACTGGAAATTCAGCTGGAAAATTTCGATTTTGTGACATTTATTGAGTGTTAAACCACTTGAATCTCTGGACTTTAACTATTTTACGAGGTTAAAATTTGGAATACATTTGCATTTACTGCAAAATTTCAATTAATGTGCATTTCACTGTTTTTTTTTTTTTTTTTTTAACACATTTCGAAATTCATTGAATTTGAGCGTTGTTAAAAGTTTACCTGCGGTAAAGCGGTACCAAATTTGATACTACTTTTATATGGTTCACTTTTTTGAGATTCTGCTTGATATGATGATCGTTGATCTGAACCTAATTCCTTCTCATTTGGATTCGAACAGAATATCAATTGTCGATTTTCCAGAATTTCCGGAATAATATCACTGGCATCCTCTTCCATTTTGGCGAATCAATTTTATTCTCTTGCGTCAAATCGTGTGTATTCAATAAATCTTATTATCTCTGTTGAAATCACGCAAACACAGTATCAGTGTCAAAAGTATTTGACTCAAAACACCGACCGCACTCGATTGGCAGTGAAATTTATTTTTAAAATACACCAACGATCATTGACGCCGAGAGTTATAACTTATTTAAAATTTCATTTTATGTATTGCTTACGCAAAATTTTTAGAATAAAATGGAAAAAAAGCGACCAATACTATATATCTAAATATATACACAGATAACTCTATTAGTTGAAATTGATTGCAATTGACACAGACGAGTGATGGCATGGAATCATTCAAATCGAAATAAAAGCGTTGGTTTCGTTTTGTGTTCTGCAAGTCACTGACGTTCTGCAAGTACTGCGATCGTCACAGCATTCGAATGACGACAAAGAAGAAAAAAGTGATACGCTTATCAATATTGTTATCTCCACTTGTACTTTGTACAATCGTGTATGGCAAAATGAAAATTCTAACTTAATCGTTTCTAAACCCAATTTTTTTCATGATACATTTCGATGTGGATGATTTCATAAAATATTGCACTTCCATTGCCTCAAAACAATCAATTTTCAAATAGTTTCAATTTTTCGACATTTTTCAGGTAATTTTAGAGCAGCGTTTAGCTGCAAAATCGAACCACTTTATCTATTAACTCGTCATTCATCTAAATTCGCTCTTCCGTATTCGCTTTCAAGCGTTGCGAACTCATTGTTAAATCTTTATACTCAACTCGTGTCGAATGATTATTCGTGAGTTGTACATCATAAAATTTTTGTTGCTCTTTTTTTTCCGTTGACTTATAATTCAACTTGTTTAGTTGCTTCCATACATAAGTGTATATAATTTATTATATTTGGCGAAGAAAATGTCATTTTTATTCATTCTATTCTTCTCTTTTTCTAATAAGTTTGTTATCTTTATGGATTTACGTTATCCTACATTGTATCGTACTACCTCGTTTCCGGCATTGTACTGAAATATTTGTAACCTGGTGGATGCCATCTGAAATGTTTCACATTGCTGGTGAGCTCGGCCTTCATTTGTATAAGAGTAGAAAGTACAAAGTTCTTTCTACATTTCTGCCTTGTATCAAATAGCAGCTGAACTCAGCCAGATGAGCTATTCAAGTGACTTGAAAATATATAAACACAGAATCCTGCATGTTTTCCCGAACAGTTTCATCGTTGACATCAGTTTTAGAATAATTTTTCCATACTATTTCTATATGATCATAAAACCACAAATCTTTTCAATACGACTTCTGGTTTTATTTTCTATTTTAATGCAATTATGATTCGCAACTTGGGGTTACCCACGAACTCGATACTAGAAAAACTAGAACATATTAGAAAGATTTCAAATGTACATGTTATATGGCGTTTTACTAGAAATATTAGAAAATTAGCACATATTAGAATCCATGGTTTCCCCCTCGATTCGCAATCACCACTCTTCTCCCATTTGTAAGCGAAAAAAGTTGAAAAAGAAATCTTTGGAATTACAGCCGAATCAATAATGGTTATGTCCACATATTTCAAACTCTATTCAAATTAAAATTTGAATGTCATTGACTCTATTAATTGTATTGGGAATATGAATATATTTTTCTCATTTTCATACAGACATGTCAGAGATATGTTATCAAAGACTGAATATCACAGCATTTCATTTCAAAATCAGGTTTCTGTAGTTGTATCAGTACTATCATTGAAATGTTGTGGATACTTTTAATTAACAAAATAGGTTGCACTTCAAATCAGAAACAAGTACAATATGATTTAATGAGCAGCGATTGCGGGCGTACGTGTGTCTATATGTTGACAGTGCTAGTTTCATTATATTTGCAATATTGTTAATACATAGTCATTCAGTAACAGATCGTGCCTTTAGGTTACTTAGGTTAAGTGTCACCTTTAGGTCACTTCCATATAGTCTTGCGTTATGATAAAACCGGCTCTTATTAAACAACTTATCAAAGTTTTTTCGCTTGACAGCTATAAATAAACCGAATATTAAATGAGAAACACCATTTAATCGTTTGTATATTTTCTTGACTTAATATCTAAAAGTTCGCATAATTCTGATCGATTAAATGTTATAAGTTATAAAAATAAAGTAACCGTGAAGAGAATTGTTTGAATGCAAAAAAATGTTTTATTATATAGCTTCACAATTTAGCTTTATAATTTCAATTAAAAGTAAGAAAAGAAGTCCAATGTCTTGCAAAATGTCATCGAGTAGAGATTTCTTTAAACCGATTAAAAAAAATAAACGTGGAAACATCGTAGTCCTTACAAGATGTAACGAACGGCTGGTGCAGCAAGTGGGAGTACTTTTACACCCGCTGGTAGTTCGTCGTGGAATAAATCAGTGAATTGGTTGATGCCTAGTGCATATGTTGAAAAGCCACGTTCGAAGAGTTTGTTGTGTGCCTCAATGATGTCCTTTTCAATGAAGTACACTGTTTTACGGAACCGATCTTCAAAGCTGTCATAAACTTTGCCGTATTTCAACTGTAATCAATAATCAGTTTTCTTTTTGTTACTCAAGAAAGTATGATTGTAGTATGATATAAAATCAGTATACCTTGTAACTATCCCATTCATCTTGAGATCCTTCCAAAATGGAGCGCAAAGAGAAAAGTTCATCGCGTAAATAATCAGCGAAAATATCCAATTCCAATTTTTCGGTACCAAGTCCGTATGTGAGGAGTTCATCATATTTGGCGATTTTTGCTTTTGTCGCAAAGAAAATACCACGACGCATATGATCTTCAATTCCAACGTAGTTTTTACCGAATTTTTCCTTGTACGATTCCCATTTGGATAAATCAGATGCTGGAACAGCAGTTGGAATATATGAACGGTAGAAAGCGTGTTCAGCTGTTGGAATGTATGATAAAGCATGCGTGGATGGAATATATGATCGGTAAACAGTTGGTGCAACCGCTGTAATGGCCGGTTTGTAAACGGTTTTTGCAATTGGTAATATTGTTGGTGTAACCAATGGATTAAACAGTTGAATGCCTGGCGCAGCGCTACCAATGGCAAACAGGGCCACGAATACAGTGATGAATTTGCTCATCTAAATGGGCATAAAATCATGTTTAATTTAAAAAAATAAATATTTAATAATTTTCTCGAAAATTAGACTTACGTTTTCTTTAGACTTCAATGGTACTTGGTCAATCGCCAAATGATTTATGATTTATGAACTGATCTGTACCATTTATATATGATTTACAGTCATCCAGGAAAGGTGGTGATAACATTTAATGGAAAAAAGTAACCACATTTTAACTATTATTATAGACAGCTTGAAGGTACACTTTCTGATTTTGCCATATCAACGATGTTTTATCACAATAACTAATTGGATTTTATGCAGAACACCAGCTGAGAATAGAAATCGATCATAACAAGTTCATTATCACCTAATTAGCTTAACGTACACTTTTCTACATTTTTTTTATTTTGTTATTTTTCTGAGTATACATGGAAAATTTTTCGCAGATAAATTAACAACTATCAAACTTTCAACAAATATTCAATTTGAAAGCAAGGTAAATACATGATGTAGCCAAATCAACGTGCAATAGTAATTGTGATATTGTGATAAAACTTGAATGAGGTCAACCAAAAACCGATAAGGTTGATGAATTAATTTTTCGTCTCTATTTTATTCCAACATAAATACGTTTCTAAATCTCTTTCTTTTTCGTTGTTCTGATGTTTATTGCCACCGATGTTATACGGTGCATCATTGTTAGTGCATACAGTGACCGCTTTGCAGCGTTCGTTTTATATTTAGAACTGTGTGATTTGGTGAACGTGAGCGTGGAAATATATCTAATAAGAATCGTGAGCATTCACAACCTATACATTTGACTCTAGGCCCGAAGGTCTAGGGACTTCTCCAATATCTATTGTTTGGCAACATCAGGTCAGGATTTGTTTTATCGATATTTTTGAAAAACATTCATTTGCTTTTGACATACTAGAATAATTTTAAATTTTTGACAAAAATATTACTGTTCTTGTGTTGTTGATTCCAAACATGAGGTTTCATCTACTATCAAACGTGCATATACTAAACTCACGAATATTGAGCTTATTATAAACAAGTTGTTAATCAGTCTCAAAGTATCATTGGCAATGAAGCACCGAAAGAGTCCGACCACCGATCCGAATCGAGGTAGTCGGATTTAATAGTCTTGGCGTCGGTCGGCTTCGGAGTCGAAAAATCGACTCCGTTGCGAACTCTGTTCATTACACTCGAAAAAAGTAACCAATTATTAAGCTAAAACGCCAACATCTTCACACTGCGATAATTATCGACTGTTGTTTAAACTCATCAAATGAAACGTTTTACATTTCTGGGACTAACACAACTTAACATCATCAACGATAAATAATCATAAATTTAAGAAAAAGGTGTTGAAGAAGCCTATAAAATATGTCTAGACATTAATAAAGAAATTGCACAGAGAAGATAAAAATGATAACGATACTAGACGACCACGACGACGATAAAGAATAAGAAGAAGTATCTCAATTAATTTACCATTCTGATGCATTTTCAGCGATTTATAACATGCACATACAAATGAACGCATTAATAAGTTCCGATGAGGACAGTCTGTTTCAATGTGGCTTTCTTGGAGTTATTTTGAGTTCTATATCAATAGATATTCTAATACTCATATTCTTATGATGTAAAAGATCACGAAAAGATAAATTTACTACGGTGGGAAGAACGATGCTATACACGAATACGACTTGTTACCGGTTTGTGTTTTTTTTATAATAACACACTCAATAACACATTTTCATATAAGATAGATTATACGTAAAATCGGTTGATGAATATATATGAACCGGTTTATCAAAGGGAACTAAATTCACAACTCTATCCTATTATAAAGAATATTATTATTGCTGTATGCAAGTGACAGTGTAAATATTCTGTCGTTTAGCGCATGTCGTTCTTTTAATGAAGCTATGTGTTGTGAAAATACTTCTTCAGAAATACTGTAAAACAACATCAATATTCGGTAAAACAACAATCAATCCGATTTATAAAAAAAAAACAATTGTGCGCATTTTAAGTTGAAAACTATTTGTTTTATTATTTTTATAGTCAAATTTGGTTTCAAAGCTCCAAAATACTCATCATTTGCCGATTAACAGAAATCTTCACATAAACACTGGATAAAAAGGTATATTTTATAATGCATTTCAACTAGAGTTATATGCAAAAGTGTATATGAATGTGAAGATAGTAAAGCAAAATACTGTAACCTGTAAACAACATTTAATCACGAATTGTAGTTTAAAATGAAGTGAATTCATCGTCATCGTTATCAGAATTCAAGTTGTAAATCAACTTTTTGAAAGATGTCAAAATTGTAGACAACCCGTTTAATGAAGCAAATACTCTAAAATTAATAACTTATTGAATAAGAAAAAGAAAAATCCTTTTTTTTTATTGAAATAGTTGCTTATTCTGTTTCATTCAAATTCAAGAAATGTTTTACTGGAATGTTGCAGAAAAATGCGTAGAAATAAAAAAAACGGATTGAAAATCTTCATTTTTTGCTTTAGCATTGCTTGAATTCAGTAATGATCGAAGTAAAAATTTGTACAGTTGAACTTATAGATGATATTTCTTTCATTTCAGCTAATCAACAGAATCATTGATATAAAAATATTGGCGTAATATAGCATCACTTGATTTTGATTCAGGACCTATGACTTTGAATTAAAATACTATATTTTAGTTTAAAAATTAATAGTCAATTATTGTTAGAAAAAATACCCGCAAAATTAATTTCTTGCTCACAATAGATATACATATTTATAAGGATAATTGAGATAATTAACTTGAATTCAGTGTTAAAAGCCAAATTCAATTTAGCACGGTGTTAAAATGGCAGTGTTTTCCACTCAAAAAGATAAGAACATTGGTATATTTGGTCTGGATAAAGCGGGAATGAAATGTTATGAAGCCTTGTACAATATTGCAAACATAATTTGTTTTGATGAAAATCCAAGTATTAGAGAATCATTTGCAGAAAAGTATGGCATTGATAAACTTCTTGATATAACCGATTCGAAATGGAAAACACTCGATAAAATTGTGTTGTCTCCAGATAATCTAAAGATAATACCCTCAACTCATGACATTTTTGAATTGTCTAATTCCGCCGGTATTCCAATCATTTCCGATATCGATTTATTTTATGATGAAATTATCACCGACATTAATAAAACCGTAAATTTTGTAGCTGTGACGGGTACAAATGGCAAAAGTTCGACCACATCTTTGATCGCTCAAATTTTAAAACAAAATAAGCGTAATTGTTTGATTGGTGGTATGGGTGCGCATCATGTGTCAACTTTGGATTTAACTGCTGATGATTATATTTTGGAGATATCTTCATCACAATTGGAGTTATTAAAAAGTTTCAAACCGAAAATTGCCATACTTCTGAATATATCCAATGATCATTTAGATAAATACGAAACAATAGAAAACTATACGGCCGTCCAATACAAGATTTTCGATAGAATGGATAAAGATTGTTATGCTATCATTAATATTGATAATGAAATTACGAAAATGCTATATGATCGACTGATGGATGAAGACAAGACCAATTTGATTCCAATACATGCTGCAAAACTTCTTAAAAACGGTGTATCCATCCACGAAAATAATATTCACGATAATCTTGAACGAGAGGGCGTTGAATCAAATAAGTTTTTGATTCCGAAAAACCAACATTTGCAAGGAGTTCATAATCACGAAAATATTTTAGCTGCTTACGCTGCATGTTGTGTTCTTGGTCATTTGGAACCTGAAAATATAATGGCCGCCATTAAAGAATTCGAAGGTCTACCACACACATTACAATTTATCGACACAATCGAACATTCTGAGACGGAAATACAGTTCTATAATGATAGCAAAGCAACGAATGTTGCGGCCGCCTGTAGTTCTTTGGCTACATTTGATAATATATATTGGCTGGCCGGTGGAATAGCAAAACAACCAACGATAGGTGAAAATGAATTTGAAGCATTTCATTCGAAAATTCGTAAAGCATATCTTTTTGGTAAAGACAAACAGATTTTGGGTGGAGCACTCAAGGGTAAGGTAAATCTTTCTATTTATGATAACTTGAATGAAGCATTTAATGCGGCTGTTGTCGATGCAAAAAATGATTCAACCAAATTAAAAACAATTCTATTGGCTCCAGCGTGCGCTGCTCAAGATCAATTCAAAAATTCGGAGGATAGAGGGGACTTTTTTATTAAGTTATGTACAGATTGTAAGCTTAATTTTGAATTTTACATTTAGTAAATGAACATTTACAACAAAGAAAAGAAAATGTGTTTTATTGCAATCCAATCAAAATTGTTTCAAAATGATTGGCTTTCATTGTCAATGAAAGAGTAATAATCACAACCCAATAAAACGTCTGAAATTTAAGAATTTCTCCCTTTTTCTTCGTGTTATATTCGTCGAATAGGAAATGAAATCATTCGTTTTTTTAAGAATGGACCATAATTTATGGTAAATCAAGTTGCAAAGGCATTATTTTCTTGACTAACCAGAACATAAATTCCCCTAATAAAAGGAAAAGAAGCGATATGATTACTGTCTAAAATGATAAAAAAATAAAATTCACGTAAATTGGTGCTACATTCTATGTGAAAAGCGTATACTTTCCACTCAGTCCGTTGCAACGGAAAACAAGTTTGCATAGAATGCAGCGCCAAATATATGTGAATTTTATTTTTTATCGTTTTAGGTAATAAATCTATGGTTTTCTTATGGCTTCTTTAAAAAAACAACAACAATAAAATCATTATCAAGTGTATTTAATAATACTAGGGTCGCCCGTGGTTGAAATTCAACCAATTCATTTAAAATTGTTTATTTTTATATATGCTTTGGACTTGGCTTTGGATGCGTTTGCTAAAGTATGTGGATAATTAATCGGGCAAAAGTATTTTCTGAAAAGTCACGTTATAATTAAACAGAGTGTTGCTCAGCGCTGCTGCCATCCAGAGCATATTAAAATATCTTGCTTAGAATGCGTCGTGCGTCGCATGCGAAGGTACGTAGCAGTTTATACATCACAGCGAACAACAATACATGCATTGTTCTCTATTCAATCGTTTGAATGTTTTGAGTCACATAATCGTGAAGAGAACAATGGATTCATTCTTGTTCGTTGTGATGTATAAACTGCTACGTACCTTCGCATGCGACGGACGACGCATTCTCAGCAAGATATTTTAATATGCTGTGGATGGCAGCAGCGCTGAGCAATACTCTGTTCAAAAAAATGTAATCGAAAAAAGTTGACGTGGAGAAGGCTCATTGGGGGTTTTTGCAAAAGTTTTTTTTAACTTCCATTGATATTTGCATCTATGTTGGTTTGTTCTCAAAAACTGTTCAATGTTTCATACAGAATTAATTTAAAAAATGAAATAAAATTGTTTTTTTTTTTTTAATTTTTCTTTTACTTTTTCTACAAAACAATGGTCATTAATATTATGTTTTGATTAACAAATCTTCTTTCGTGGTGTTTATTTCCGAACTTTTCGATTCTCTGGGATCATTCCACGATTGTATTTCGGCTGATCCCCATATCATATAGATAACAATTCTAACCATCGAAATGCAAAATGTAACCCAAAACACGTATCTCCATTCTTCAAGCGATGACTGTAATTAAGAACTTGTGTAAATATCCAAATCCAAGTTTGGAAAATATTTTTCTCACTCACGTTTGGTGTCATCACACCAACAAAAACGGGGCCCGCTATTCCGGTCAGTGCGCCAATTCCATTGGTAAGAGCCATCAATGAGCCAGCAAAATTTGGAGCCAAGTCTAAAGAATTAAGTCTGAAACCAGTATAATAGCAGCCAAAGAAGCCAATCGCCAAAACAAACCAAAAGACGACAAGGAGTCTATTACAGCCCGCGTAAGAAGCGGCAACGATGAAAATTGCAGGAATTACCCCGGCTTTGAGGAAAGTTTTTAAAGTGCTAGTTATGAAAATTAGAATGAATATTGGAAAAAGATACGTACAAGCAAAGGTGAACATTTTGCGCGCCTGAGTGATTGAAATGTAGTTTCGATTAATCAAGAAATCGCATAGGAACGCTGACACTATGGACATTATCCATCTTATGAAGTATGGCAATGACGAATAAAAACCGACATCATACACTGAAAATCCCAAGACATCTTTCATATATTTCGGCAAATCATTGGACATTATAAAGGCGGCAAAATCCTGGCCAATCTATTTGTCGATTAAACGAAAAAGTTTCGATTTTTCATAAATCAATTCATTCATTTTGTATTTACCTGTGCACAGATGTACGCCAAAACTGGGACACTACAGAGTATTTCCTTCCACGGAGTTGTCAAAACGTCATGACGTTTTAATTGTCCTATTTCTTTATGGAGATAATCACGCTCTTCTTTGGATATGTAAGGATGTGAAGCTGGGTCATTGTAGCAAATTAAAGTCTGGAATTGTTGATTCAGTTTTTGTGTAGGTTAAACGATTGTTCATTGATCTATTTGGAAATAGACTTACAAATATGATGAACCACACAATTGAAATGATTGCCCAGAAGTAGAATATGTATTGCCATGGCCAAATCGATAAAAGTAGGCCCGTTACATAAAAGGACATGATACTTCCTACCTAAAGGTATAATTATAACTTTCAAACCATACATGAGCACAGAAAAAAGATAAACCCTAGGGTTTAAAGAGGAGCTCCTCTACATTTTCTGGGCTAGCACAGCCCCACCCCATCCCTAAGTCGACCGAAAATTCTTCCGATTTGCTAGGAGTTTTGATAGACAGTGGGCAAATGGCATTTACCATAGGGGCTGAATAATTTCTTTTTTTTGCGTTTTGAAAGCCGGAGAAAATTTCGAACAAGTGTGTGACAACATATGCTTGCCGAATGTACCCATGTATGTTTCAGACTCATTAAATATAATTGAAAAGTATTTTGACGTACTTGACCACCACCCAGCACAATGGAGCCAAGTTTAGAACGCTCCTTTTGCGGAATCCAAGCTGCAAGAATCACACTAAGACCCGGATACGTTGTGCCTGATGACAATCCCATTAAAATTCGTAATACTATGAATACTTCATATCCACCTGAAAATAGTTTACTCAGTTTAATTCGGGTAATGTATAGCACTACTACATTCACTTTCTCTACCCACCATATTGAAGGGCCATTGGTGTTGCAATTGTACAAATGGCCAATATTAAGACTGCTAGGGACATTGGCCACTTTCCACCAAATTTCTCAGCCAAAAGGCCGCTGGGAATATGCGAAATGACATATCCTATGTAAAATGATGAAAGAATCCAGCCTTGTTGTTCCTGCGACCAATTGTATCTAGTTCCATCCTAATGAATAAAACAAACTCATATAAAGATCTCATCAAAATATTTGCATTTTTGGAAAACTAACCATTGACGTATAATTACTGTTCCGCACTGATGAAGCATTATCAATTGGGCAAATGATGGAATCATTTTTTCTACCAAATGATTTAAGTGGGACCACCATTTCGGTGATAGCTACAGATAAGCATTCTCGCATTGTGATGGCAACAACAATTGCCAAAAATCCCATTATACCTGTGATGAAGCGCTTTGGCATCGACACTTGAGAACAAATCATTTGAAATTAAATCAATATAGAGCTATGATAATTATAGATTGGAGTAAAACTTTGATATAGACCGAACTTGATTGCTACAGGTCAATGAATTAAGTAAAACTTTGTTTGGCTGGATTGACCAGTAAAAATATTATTTGATATTATTTTGTAATGTCTGCAAAAGCCATCCCATTACCGATAATCATTTAAATAAAATAAATAACATCAAATGAATCCATATGTATAGTTTATACTTATTTAAGTAGTCAAGAAATTTATTGCATTTATTCAATTTGAGACATAAAATCTGTTTTAATATAGGTGAATTTATCAATACACGTGCACGGTGCACACAAATTAGATGGAAGACAAGATAAAAAAAAACACAAGCAAACACTCACACATGATACTTGAGATTGGTGTCGAATCAGTTATCTTCAATGCTCGATTTTTTAAAAATCTAGTTTTGAAAGAAAAGAAACTTATCAGCCCCCTTATATTTTGACTTAGAAATCGGAAACATGATCCCCGGCATATTGTGATTATGAAAATTTGAGAATCTTCTTTTTACCTCAGATAGGTTGACTTTTTTGTAAATAAGAATCTTGAAGCATTTTTTGAAGTGATTCTTGAAACTCTGTTATCACAAGAAAAATGATTTCACCAAAAACTTTTTATGCATCAACACAAAATATAGAAAAGCTATATTGCAAAAACGAATTCTTCAAGCATGCCTAACAAAGTGTAATGTGCCATATATTACGAAAAGATCCAAATGCCCTTGCACTCAACTAAAGATTCAAATGACTACTTCCGACTATTCATCAAAAATTCCTGATCAAATGGACTATTCAAATCTCCAATAAAAATCAAAACTTTGACGTACACAAATAGCTCGGAGTAGTTTTCACATTTATTTTGAGACTGAATAGTTCATTTGACCTAAGATTGTTATTTCTATAGTTTTGCACGTAATAAAAAATTATTATGATAAGTTAATAATAATAAGCATTCCCACCTATATCGTTATTAGGATCGGAACCTTATAACGTTATTATGATTTTATTAACTTATCATGATAAAATCATAATAACGTTATTAGGATTACATCCTAATACTTATTATGTTTTATCATAATATTTATTAGGATTCATCTTAATAAATACCGTGGACACTTGTCTGAAGTAGCGCCATCTGTTGAAAATTGTTTTTGGCTGAATAACAATATGCTATCAAGTGAACACGGTATTTATTAAGATCAATCCTAATAAATATTATGATAAAACATAATAAGTATTAGGATGTAATCCTAATAACATTATTATGATTTTATCATGATAAGTTAATAAAATCATAATAACGTTATTAGGATCCGATCCTAATATCGATATAGAACATAATAATTATCATCCTAATAAAAATTTATTACGATATCGCAAAACGCAAAACTATAGTTATTTCTAAATAAGTAAATGAAATCTTTTAAAATAGAACTCCTACTTTCTAAAAGTTCAGCTTTTTCAACTTGAGCTAATGATTTTTTGATAACGACTGCTGTGTATTATTTGATTGAAACTCAAGAAGAGGTATTCGATCAATATTTTAAATATATATACATTATAATACATATAATAAACTTCTTTGGAAGTTGACGCTGTAACGAAATTATGTAAAATGTTTTGATATCAAGTTTTGGTTTTTTTTAAATGTATGCTGGATGTTTGATTTGGTGCCAAATTACTACTAAAATATGTCAAAAACCGTTCCAAAATGCAGTGGTCTCGATTGTCATTTCATTGGCGTATATGTAGAAGTGACGCCATATGCGTATTGCATGGTATTTTGTCACTTGAGAGGATATCGTTTCATACAGTGTTTTATCAATAGAATGAGAAGTGTATTTTCATTATCTTTGCTATATACAGTATTGGTAATAATCTAGGGGGTGACACGGGCTTTAGTATTGCTATTATTACTAGTTTCTTTTTAGTAAATCGTATATAATGTGTACATTTGACAGGGCCTAATAAGTCCTAATTTTTCTTAGTTTTTTTTAGTTTTCTAGCTTGTATCTACCCCCTAGGTAATAATGCATGACATTAATTCGATGATGCAAAAAAAAACTTACATTATTAGCTTGGCCTGCTAAGTGAAGAGCTCAATGTGATAGTTGTTGAATGCATTTTGATATTTCAACGTTCTAATACGAAAATATCTTAATAATCGCAGAATACACTCAATAAACTGAACGATTTTTGTCGTCAAAATTTTTTAATGGACAAATTGCTCCACAAATCGCATAAAATCCTGCAATGTCTTAACTCTTGATAAGGGATTTCCGGAATTCCATTTTTTAACAATTTATGGGAATCTAAAGATAACTTTGATTGTAGGTTTCCTCAGTTTTGCCGTGAACTTGTTAAGTAGTGTATTTTCCCTCTCAGTAGCAAAAGTTGGTGTATTTATATTATTTTAAACTATGCAATCTGAACATTGAATAGAACGATGAACTTTGGTATTTCAAATGGCAAAAAATTATCACCGTACGCATTTTCATTGAGCTTTAAGTGGAGATTCAAGTCAAAGCGTTAAGGAGTATTAAGTACCTACCCCAAATATAAAATCTATGTACTTACATATTGCGCGTTGTTGTTATTCAAACTACGAACTAAAAAATCATAAATAAAAAAAAGCGAAATCTCAATTTTTTTAAAATTTCAAATTATTTCTGGTGTATGTACATTGTACAAGGTCTTTGGTACAAAAAGAAGGAATGAAATAAAATGTTGTTTCATTATAGCAGATTTTATTAATTTAACATTGGATCCGGTTTTTCGTCGTGTAATTGTGCAGCAATTTCGGTGAAATTGATTTTTTTCGGTAACGGTTGTGGAAATGGAACGACGCCATACGGTCTCAAGTGATAAATTAAATAGTCAAGAACGTACATTTGTTGTGGTCGAATGTGATGAAACGAGATGGCATTATCGGAACAGCAATCTAATCCTTCAACCGATTGATACCATTTGTGCTTCCAATACCACTGTGACATATCAATTTTACCAGGTATCAGATGTGCTTCGGGTGTATTATGAAAGAATCGTCCTCGTTTCATTTCATCGCGTGTATCACCGGCCAAAATGCGCAACGATTCCATGCATTTTCCCATCTCCAAATCTTCAATACCCGTATCGGTGTCGAGTCGACAACCCGAGTTCGATTTTCCCGATGATAATGCCATTGAAAAGCGATGTAATGCATTTTTACTTAAAACATAGCCGGCACCGCCTGAAAAATAACCTTGCCGAAGTGTGTCCGCTTGATTTACTTTATATCCAAAATAAATTGGATCATTTGTTGAATATGCATACAAAAAATATCGCAAATTCTCCAAAATCACGTATGTATCGTCGTCAGCCTTCAAAAACCAATCGGCATCGTTGCGATAATGTTGGTAAACATATTGAAATGCACGTTTCGTTTTGCCCCATGTCATCGATGGAGTATCGCTGCTTACATTCAATGCAACCGAATCGATTGAATTATCATGACGTGTGCTCATAAATACGAGCTTATTGCATCGTTTGCCCCACGTTCGTTTCACATGTATTGCTCGTGTTTGATGGTTTTTCGGTGTCGTTAGAATCCAGCACAAAATACGAACATCATTGTATAATTGTATGGACACTGTTCGATTCTCAATGGCATGCACATCGGAGTCACTGGAATGTTGTTTGGCTGCAATAGCCGCACCGCCACCACTGCCACCGACGGTGGTGCTAGCATTTTCATTAAGTATATGCATTAGTTCTTCGTCGGCAATCAATCGTTCCAAATGCAGATGATGCGATCGATTGTTGACCATCGACTGGTACTGTGTATACATCACAGCAAATGATACCCCGATCGTAACACCAATTACAAATAGAAAAAACATTGGACCATTTTTTAACGGAAACACCCCTGTACCGGAACGGTACGATTTACTTTCGACGAGCAACGTGTATTTTGTCATCTTTCTATATTATTTTTTTAAAAAAATGCGTTTTATCTTTAAATTATCCTAGAGGGTTCTTTAGTTTGTTTCAGCAATATCACAATTTGTTGTAGTTCGCGTTGTTTTAATTCTTTACAAATATATTCCTTTTGTTATTCTCACAATCGATGCCTTTTCGAAACGGAAGACACAGCCGATATGAATTTAAATGATTTTTTTTTTAGTTCGAAGACATCATTGATGACACATTTGTTTATTGGTACTTTTTATATTAACGCACAAAAAATATTTTAATTTCAGTCAGTTTGGATAAGCGTTGGTTTTTTGTCACACTTAATCCCGTTGGGAATTTTATTTATTTTAATTTGCTTTGTTTGATTACGAACTCGAAGGAGGAAGATGTTTACTTTATCCGGTTTCAATTGTGATACTAATTCACTTTGTATGTGCGTGTGTGTTTTTATTTTTGCAAACTAAAAAGTTACTATTCTAAATATTACTATTTGGAGTTTATTGCTATGGACATTTCATTGCTGTTGCTGAGTCGACAACGACGATGATTCGTTATTTGATAGCGTCACGAATGTGTGTTCACATTACAGTTACATTCTATTGACAAATTTGATGTTTGCATTTCGAGCGAATTACTGTTGCTTGCAATTTTTTTTTTCTGTATTTGCACGAGGCGCAAGCGAGTGTTAGCGAGCAAATCGGGCCACTTTGCGTTTGTAACTTTATCGATATATTTAACAAACGCAAAACCAAAATGTAAAAAAAGCAACCAAAATCAACAAGTTCAAGTAAATGTTTCGTTTTATTTTCCTTTTAATTGAGTGTCAACATTCTTGAAATTGGCCATATTGCTTTTGTTTTCATTTATCAGTATTTCAATAACAGTCATAATTCACACAAAAGTCCACAAACACATTATTTGAATACGACGCCTGAATTGTAACGATAGACGTGAAATTTTGTGCACTTTCATTTTAGCTGTATGCTCTGTTCATATTACACATTTGAATTTATGAATTGCGAAAATGTGATAAAGTCAATGAATGTAGAATTGAAAGACATCGTCATCGTAAAGAGGTCAACCGTAAATGCTCCTTTTTTCAATTTATTTGACGGCAATTTCTTTGTTTCTTTCGTTCAAATTTACAAAATGCATTGCACTGTGGCAACGCTCATTTCATTTCATTCATTGATTAGTATGGTTTTGTTTTTATCACATTTCTATTTGCCATTTGTCTAATCGAATTTTGGGTTTGTGCGTGTGTTGAATTCACTAAATACGTTTTAGCCCCGGTTCTATGTTTGTTCCCTATCTCCGTTCGGGATGTATTCAAATTCACTTTATAACAAACAAAACTCGGTTGAAAAAAATGAAAAACAAAATTCTCATTGAATAATATCAACGAAATGATGACTAAAAATAATCACGATTCCTCCGGCTGCTGCTGTTGCCGTTAATGTTGTGATGAATTTGTGTGATGTGAATTCAGTTTGTCAGGAAACAAATGTATATATATGTGTGTGTGTGTGTGTGTGTGTGTGTGTGTGTGTGTGGATGTGACAAAAGACCGTTTTATGTTTGCAACTGCACTCGAAAATTTACAATTTAACACAGAATCTCAACTGAACAGCCAATTTAGTGTCAAAATCTTCTATGTAATCAGAATCGAATGCGCATGTCCGTGTTACCAAAGCAGCAATAGCACATCAAAAAATGAGTGGCGATATATATATGTGGTACGCTTATATTTAAAAAAATATATATATACACACACGAGTCGCATACACACCATATGTTAAACAGTATATTGTGCACGATACGAGGAAAGTATTTTGCCCCGTTTGCATACAAGCGACAACGGGATAAACGACACTCGATTGCCTCGGTCTCTCTCTCTCTCTCTCTCTCTCTCTCTCTCTCTCTCTATGTTTCTTCCGAGTATGTTACGCTCTTTATTTCTCTCCCCTCGTTTTTGGTGTATCAATTGAATTTATGATCGTACTCGTAATCAAATGCTATTTACGTATAAATATAGCACAAAACATATTGCTGCTGGTAGTAATGAAATCGCATCTTTGTCTCATTGACAATGAGAACAAGGAATCCAAAGAAAATGAATTTGACGAGACGAATGAATGTATGAGCGTGTGCGACAATGTTTTGAATGTTTCTTTTGCGCGTTTCCGCACCATTCGATACAGAATGTTCAACTGACAAAACCAATTACAATTCAACACTCTCCGATCATCCGATTCTCCTTTTTTCTTCGTTTTAATTGTGTGACGCAAATACTTTGTATGATATGAAATAAAACCATTTGAAATTAAGATAGAGAATCAACTCTCCGCCTTAAATCTCAAATCTTTCACATTTACTTACTCACAGATAACACATTCGAATGTTTATTATACATTCCGATTCAGTTGATTCTCTCAGTTTATTACAATGTTTATGTTTCAAACAATATCATACACGATGTTTTTTTTTCTTTCTATCGAGGACGATTTTTGCGCAATTAAACTGCAAATTAAATTATACTCTAAATTAACATCTCAATTTCATCGTCATTCCAACTCAATGATTTTTTTTATTTAAACGTTTTATAATGCATTTTAAACATATTATAAACCGAAGTTAATGATGGTTTTTTAAAGTCGGATTTTATTCATCATTTTTAATAAATAATTCAATGATTCTCTTCAAAAACCATAGGGTAACAATACAATAAAAACATTTTCTACGTTTGTTCAATTAATTAATTCTATAATTTGTTTGGAATATCATTCTCCAATGGAGGCACCAATTTCAAAATCCATTCTTGGATTTCAAGTAATTCTTTCGCTTTCAGTTCGTGCAATGTATTCTTCAACGTTTTAAATTCACCGGATGCATCCAATGCGATTAGTTTATCGTAAGTCTCTTTTCCCCAAGATAGTGGCACCAACGAATCGCGATCGCCGTGATACATTAATAATTTTGGTAATGGTTTTTGCTCGTTTTGTCGGCTACGCAACGTTTCGAACACAATTGAATCATCATTCAAAAATGATGAAGCCGTAAATATTCCGGCTAAATCTTGATTCACATGAAAACCGGCATGCAATGCCAAGGCACCTCCCATCGAGAATCCACCTATGCAAAAAAAAGTCGAGTTAATGAGAGTGGATTGGAGATATCAAAGATTTAAAAAAGCACCTTATTGATAAAGAAGTTTTGTCGTTTTTCAAAAAACAAATTTTAAGTTAGGATTGGAGACACAAAATTATTAAGAAAATAAACAAAAACAAGTGCGATTTGAAAAATTCTGTTTCGGAAAAAGAGAATTTTGATAAAATCCAAATTCTCATAATTGTTATTTGTAAATATTTCAAAGATTAAGTGGGCGTTTGTGACAGTATACATATCATTATGGTCTTACTGAGACCAATTGGTGCCCTAGAACTGATCGTTCATGAGGTTTTTATTCGGTGCTCTCAAAAAACTATCTATTGTCGTCATTTTTTCGGCACATTTTTTAAATGGGGCCATAGACTGTCACTAACATTAAATTAGATCGTTTCACTATTACTTAATTCCGACTCATTGGAGGACTTTCCTCGAGTCCAACGAATGGTGCATTTACTACAAAGGCATTTTTTGCTTATTTTAAATAATGTAAAAGGTCATAAAGTCTCTATATACCGATGACAATACGATTGGCGGGTATTCCAGAATCCTTTTCAATGTTGATCAAATCTTTAACATATTCGTAGGCATTCTCCATCGATGGTTGGCATTCTTTGGCCTTTTTCGAGATTGCAAGACGATCGAACCACACATGACTGGGCTGAAATAAAAACCAAAATGTTAAATAAATTTGGAACCAAATTAATTGAATTTTAAAGATTCTGAGACGCTTAAAAATCAGTCAATGTGTATAACTATTTCCAAACTAATTTTTTTGAAAGAAAATGATTTGCAAGTCAAAAAAGTTAATTGCGCCGAAGTCGCTTTCGCATAAATGAATATGATTTGCATGCATTTAAATTACTTCGCCATCTAACGGTGTGTATGGTTGTACTGGTGCGGTTGGTATGATGACTTTCAGATGTGGAAATTGCATATCTTTGCCAATAAGAAAACGAATCCATTCCATTAAATTGCTACCGGTATCACCTAAAAATCGATAGATTCTATATTATTTAAGAGCATTTTTTTTTCGTTCACACTAGAAGGTGGTGACCAACCTGAACCGTGAAAGAAAATCACTGTTCCCGAATGTGTTTTACCTAAGGGGAGAATCACAAAAGAAAAGAATAAAATTTAAAATAATCGATAAGTAATCGAAAAATAATCGTAAAACAATCAATAATAATTAATAAGTAATTTTTAAGTGATTTGCCCCTTAGTTTACCAGTTGGCTGAATGGTGTTTACCAGCAATTTCATATTCGAAAACGAACTGAACAATTTTCGCATTAATGTTAAATTATTAAATGCGCTCACTTGATTTCAACGAAATAATCGTGAAATTTAGAACTCGATTTTTTTTATCTATTCTATTTTAATTGTTATGTTTTTCAATCGCAATCATTACTGATCGTGATTGTTCGTATACCAAAATCGTGCTGTATTATTATTATTGGTTATGTGACAGTTGTCGTCGCCTGAACTTGGATAAGATGCCCAAAGATGGCATCACATGTATTTTTGACATATAATATACACATGCACATACATTCAGTTGAAACTGTTTATCATGTTGAATGGTTGACGCATTTTAAATCGTTAACACATTAGTATGTGACTCTAACATTTTGTAAAAGAAACACACAAAGTAAATTCTTGTACGGCGGATTTAATGAGTTTTATTGATGCGATATACGCATATTTGTTATTGGAAATAACAAAAACTTATTGCATTTGATAAGAAATCCGCGCATTGAAAATGCTGTTATCGTCACCGTTAAATTATGTGATTATTTATCAGTTGTTATGCATGGCTTTATGACCAATTATCACAGAAAATACAAATGAATACGTATATTGAAACGTGCTACAAGCAATCAACTCGTGTCAACATTTGTTCACACTCAAATATTTACACATAAATAAGATTTTGTTTTTTCTCTCTCTCGCAACAAATGATTTGATTTACTTCATTTTATTGTGGCATTTTATGAATGGAAAATTCAGTCATTTTTAGCTTAACTTTATCAACAAAAAAAAAAACAAAAACAAATTACGAGTAGGATTCTTTTTTATTTGTCTAATAATTTAGACTTTATTACTTGTTTCACCAACATTTTCCAAGTTGTAGTCATACTTTTCAGTATTAATTACTTCACGATGAAATACGTATTTGTAAATCATGGATGCAAATAATGCGCCAGATAACGGTGCAGCCCAATATATCTATTTTAAAATTATAATAAAGCACATTCATTCACGAATCAAATAAAAACCGCGTAAAACATTTTACCCAATGTGATTCAAAGTCGCCATTCCAGTAAGCTGGACCCAATGACCTAGCCGGATTAAATGAGCCTAAAAATGAGTTATTATGAGTTAATTAAATGAGCCTATGAATTATCATTTCCGTGAATTTACCACCCGTGAATTTACCCTGGATCAAAAAAAAAGAGGAACAGTGTTTAATAATAAAAAAAGAAAGGTGCAAATAAGAAAATGCGTCGTTTGAAGTCGATACTTACGGTCGCAGAAGCCAATCCGGCCACAGCCAAACCAAAACGTAACGGCACGCTGTCTTGCACTTTTTCATTTCGTGGATCCCATACCCCGCAACAAAACCAAATAAGAGTAGCGGTGGCAATGAATTCAATGAAAAATGCTTGATGTGGCTCTACGCTTGGTTTTGTAATGCAAAAGTCGCTTGAAATTTTGGAAGCTGGTGTAAAAGTAACCAACAATCCATAACCAATAAAAGCTCCCACACACTGTGCAACAACATATGCACACGCCATCTAAAATGTTTCGATTCAATGTGTATCGATTGGTGAAAAGATCGATTTAGGGAAGAATCACAAAAGAAATTTACCTTTACACTAATTAACTTGTACACTACTGCTGCTAGAGTCACGGCCGGGTTGATATGAGATCTGCATGGATGGTTGAATATTGAACAAATAAACTATGTAAAAAAAACTCTGTGTTCCATTTTTATAGACTCTGCGTACAAGTCGGATTTTTATTCTTACCCACTAACGCAACCGAATATTTGGACACAAATTAAAACCGCGAAGCCAAATGTCAAGACAACTTGGAGAAAATTCTCTCCATCCCATTGTATGCAACCTGCGCACCCAAAAAATACAAGCAGCGCGGTTCCCAAAAGTTCACTCAAAAACACCGCTACATTGTCCGGCTTAAAAATGTCCTTCAATATGTTGGCCATTTTCTTTGATCAATCGAACTTATTCGAAAGAAGATCAGAAGAATATTGATAAATACACAGCTGAAAGAAAAATTGTATAACCGTCAGCTACAACTCGGAATAATCGAATGAATTTGCTTCTGAATAAAATCGTCTTCTTCTTGGCTCTGTGGCATTTTGTGTGATAATCGTTGCGGTAGCCACATATGAACGCGATAAGGTGTCAATTACGAATATTTCAGACTTAGACATGCGTGTTTTTTATTTCGTATATTTCGTTCATAATGTGTCTGTACTCCATACAAAATCTGTGTGACGCGATTACATTGCTCTTCTTATCACAGATTGTTTGCTTTGCATAATTTATATTATTCACAATTTCGGACCGTGAGCGAGAGAAAACGAACAGCGATTTTCGTTCGCGTACAAACAACAATGCTCGAGCCAAATCGCTCTTTTCTCGCTCGAGCCAAATCACTTTCGTGTGTTGCCTACTGTCGTCTTTTTATAGTGGCATTATATAAATAGAGACGCTGTCAAAATTCAGGCACTCTTATTTCATCATAGATTGTTGATAACAATTGAGCTGCAAAACAGCTGTAAAAATGATACACTTTTGATTTATTGAAATGTTGAAATGTTCATCTTTATTTCAACAGAGCTGCATACAATGCTTTTTTTGTGATAATAACTGTACTGCGTCGATACAGGTTTGAAAAAAAAATCATTACGATTTTAAGAAATATATTGAAGGCCAGGGTCGAATTCAACAAACGAATTTGGGATTGATAAAACGAAAATATGCGGCACAATATTTTACATTAAACGAGACGCACGTGTTAAATTGTCAATATTGGAAGAACACATTCTATTGAATTGTATTGAATACTTTATTGATAATTTAATCTTTTATCACATGATGTGATTTATGACATGCGTTATATGCGATAGCATATGTGCATTTAAGAATACCTGCGACAGCCACGCATTCAATCAGTTGTCCATTCGAGCAAGAGTTATCAATATCAATACATTAGAAATGATTAGACTTACATTGCTTCTGATTTTCGTGGCTATTCTCTCTGCGGCTCGTGAAATCGAACAGTAAATTCTAGTTTTTGTTTTCGCTTTGTTTTGATAATTGAATATTTTTACATTTTAACGATTACGACATATTTGTAAGGCGTATATATATGACATAGTACATCGTATTTAGTATCGTATAAAACCATAAATTTCCTTCGCCGTGGATTCACTGCTTCATTGCCGTTTTGAACTAGTTTTGTTCACATCAAAATTTATCTGTAGAATCTAAATAATGGTATGTGTGAATGTGTTTCATAGAACAAATACTTCGTGACAACAGAAATAAGTTTATTCGTTGAAAGATAAAACTTCAGATTTTCGTTGCGGAAGCGAATGAATAATTTTTAATTCAAATAAAAAATTGCTCGTGATTCACATATCTTATCGACTTTTCTTCAATTCAAAAGTTACGATGTTATTTCTATAAAGCCATGTTGATATATATTTTCTGTTTAGGTTAATCGTTATATAAATTCGATCCGAAGTCAATGTTTGATAAAGAGTCTTTTCAAACTATCTTTTTTTCCATAGGTAGTTTGAATATTTCGATATTTTCTTTTGACATTTTGGCTCTCCCCAATTTTGACACTGAAATAGTCTAAGGAACTTGATTTTTGTTTCAAAGTAAAAGTATGAAATTTATTCAATATATTAAATTTATTTGTTTTCAGAAGTATCGAAGATGAACCGTGTACGTATGACTTGGCGCGTCATCATATCATTGCATACAGTAAGGTGAAAGAGTTTTTCGAAACAGCCGCTGTGAATGTGAAAAATCGTGAATTACGACGGCGATTGGCAAAACTATTTGAAAAATTAGCGACACATCCAAATGAACCAATGAACGAAGACGACCACACTAGTCTGTTCGAACGAAATGCATTCGAAAAGGAGTTATCAACACCGTTGCAGTTACTTGGAATTGGCAGTTATGATGCGAGAAGAGTGGCTATCTCGCTGATTCGATGGATACCATTTAACATTTTCAAGGGTCCTGCAGCTAAAAATCGAGTTGATGATCCAAAAAATGGATTCGAAGAAAATGCTGGCCGAATTGTAAATGCGGACACACGTGACAATTTAGAAAATTTGCACATTTTATATGATAACATGATAAATTATGTCAACACAGACAGTGTGGATAATTTCAAGAATTCAATTAATTTAATGGAACATTTACTGATCGCCGTACCGAAGGGATACAGAGATTTTACAATGTCTGATTGGGAATTGGTTGGAATTCAAATTAAAGGACATACTAAACTGTGTAAATTTCGAATTAAAAGTATCGATGAAAGTTAACATTTATGTTGTGGGTGCCATTTTGAAGTCATCATTTAATGTAATGCAAAAGTATTAGAGGCTTTTTTTTGATTTTGAATGTTTTTAAAATTGATGATTTTTACAACTTCAAGTGCGTTGTATTCATAGAAGTACTCTGATTTTGCAATTGTAAAAATGAATTTTTGTGGAAATTTTCATGATATTCTTGTGTTATATGGAACGAAAATAGTAGACATTTTTGAAAACTAGATATTTCCAAGTTCTTTTATTCAACAAAATCATAAAAATAAAAAAAAATATTGCACTTCAAAATCACGAATTTTTAAGGGACTTGATGGTTTTGGAGAGATGGTATCTTGAAACTCTTACACGTAAAATGTATTTTGTTCTAAATTTTATGATTTGATTTGCCCTGAATGTGCGTATGTAATCAAAACACTAGAATAGAAATAACAGCGTATAACTAACAGAGCCACTGCAAAAAATAATCTAGAAATTGGTTCTAGAAAAAATGGTATTCAATATACATAGAATATGAAAAACACCATCTGAGTGTAAGCCATACACTAAAAAGTGGTGTATATTATACACTCAAATGGGGGGATCACTGTTATTTGTGCCCATGAGGACGTCTCCACGTAATATATGAATTTCCCAAATGTTAAAATTTCGAATTAAATTATAAAAAGCAGATTTTTTTTCTCTCACAATTTTCTTTATTCACAAAAAAATCACATCAAAACCGTTCATAAAAATAATAAAAATCTGTTTGCTCTGTTTGATGGTGCTCCAGTTGGTGGAGAATGGCTGGAATTTATTTAGATATTGCTGGGGCATTTCACTTCTTTCAATGTTTTATCAGTTTTTTGCGCTTCTTGTAAAGCACACGGAGTCGGGTATTGCTTTCCATTTGATCCACAAGCTACAACTTGGACGCAAAATTTTCCTGCGCATGCTGAGTATGTCACCGACAAGATGAACCCAATGATGACAAAGATAATTTTAAAATTCATTTTAATTTCCGATTAGTTTAAACTGAATACTTCAATATTACTGAATTGACTGAAGACAGTTCTCGAATTTGACGCCTTTTAAATTACAATCTTTTGACGCACAAGCAAGCATTTTTACGACAATCTGTGTAAACATTTTTTAAGATCACCTTATGCGTTCTACCTATCGTTACTATCATAAAATTTATTAGATTTATATTCGCTGTCGTTCATTTTTTTATTGTTCAAATCCACGAACGACAATACATTAAATCTATTGAATATATCGAGAAGAGAGTATGTTAGAAATGCAGTATTGTTTAATCGACGACGATCTCTGACACATTCTCTTGAACTATACACCCAAATTGTGAGTCAGAAAGGACTAATGATTGAAATACAGTTTAATAAAAAAAAACATTTCAACATCGCGAGAGGTTTGTGACTTTGGTTCAAATCAATAGGGTTGTCTGTCAAACTGTTTGAAGATTCACAAGCATGATTGGAAATGAAACAATGTTATACCAGTGACCAGGTCGCATATAAACGCAGACGCAACATATCCGTCGCTGTTCGCTTTGTGCTGCGCTCATTAAATACAATGTATGTGCGTGCGTCTCTCAATACACGGTCACATGCACACACGAACATGTATTCGCATGCTTCATTCATAGCGAACAGCGATGGATATGTTGCGTCTGCGTTTATACTTTGTATATTTATACTGCCTGCATTTTTTATGCTAGTATGAAATTATACGCGACCCGGTCCCTGTGTTACTCACCAAATAATCATGAATGTGTTTCAAGAACAAAATACTTCATGACACCAGAAATAAGTTTATTCGTTGAGAGATAAAACTTCAGATTTTCGTTGCGGAAGGGAATGAAGAATTTTTCAAATAAAAAATCTTTATCTTATCGACTTTCTTTCAATTCAAATTTTACGATATTATTTTCATAAATCCATGATGATTTTTATTTTCTGTTTAGGTTAATCGTTATATAAATTTGCAAAAATTTCGAGGGGTGAAATAAATAAATTCCCAGATCGTATTAAGTGATAACTTTCATTTTTCATAAATGAAATCATAAATTTTTTATGGCTGATGATCTTTGGCGAGAAAATATCTTTCGTTTTGTCGTGTAAGTTAACTTGACTCAAATTAGAATTGTTTACAATGTTTTTTTATTTGCATACCGTTTATATATTCATGATATTTCAACAACCTCACAGAATTTCTGGTACGAAATGAGATGAAAAATTAAAGTTATAAAAAAATGTTTTCTTTCCGTTTACTTGAATAGCCTGAGCTTTCCTTTGGTAGCTGTTTTCATTGAGTCGAGCTGTTTCTTCAGTTGTCCTTTAAAAACAAACTTTTTCTCCTGATACTCTTCACAATACGATTCTGTGTCCAGAGTATACTCCTTATGAGGTTGTCCACATAACGGGTCTTTGCCCCGGTCTGTCTCGGATTTCAAAGCTATGAAGACTTACTCTTGTACGAAAGTGACAACGCATTTGATTCAAAAACCAAAGTCACAGCAAAAAAAATTAAAACCAAACTCATAGGGAAAATATTCCTAACAATGTTCTATTTCACCAAGCAAATTTATTCATTTCAATAAATTGTAAAAATGTAATATTACTGGAATTCTTTTGATTAAAAATATATTTAATTTTTTACATTTTCCACGGCCTTAAAAGTCAAATCGCAAGAGCACGGCAAAGGTCGTGAAACTGACAAATCTGAAGAAAAGATAGTCGCTGTCAATCGTCCTGAATCCGGTGATAAAATGACAACAGCAAATTGTAGTGGCAGTAATAATGCACTTGGTGGTGATTTGTCATTTGCTCGAAATGCGCCAACTCCTCAAAAAGTACTCATTTTTTATGCAAATTGAAAAATATTCTATTTTTATATTTTGGTGAAAAAACTTTTGATTCGTTTTTCATTCCAGATTAGTCAACGAGCTCGTTTTGGTGAAAATAATCGTGATGAAAAGAAAATGGTTTCAGGCAATTCTGCCACTCAGGACGATCACGATCTTCCAGAACTAGGTGTTGACCAACCATACCAGCGACTGAAAGTATACAGCAGTGGTGGCAGTAATTCAAGCCCACAAATCATTATGGTTTCCAAGACTTCGGCACAAAATCCAGTTGATCAGGTACATAAAAATGAGATAGTACTTTATGTAACTTTAACAAGAACAAAAGTATAACTTATTCATTTATTTTAATCCATTTCAGACTTTTGACATCAACCCTTCTTTCTCAACACACATTTCAGTTAGTACATTCGTTAAATATATATATTTTTTTGCAAAGATTAACAAAATGAATCTGCTTTATTTCAGGAACAAAATGACAGCTTCATCCAAACCGATGAAGCGAATCAAAGCAGCAGCGAGTTTTCCTTCGAGGTAAAATAGAAAAATGACTCTGAATACACCATACACTCTTACATTCGGAATATACTAATAAGAGTAAATTTATTTCAGATGAATTTTGATGAAAATTTTTCGTTCCATGTAGATGAATAATCTGATTGATCTTCACCGTTCTTATTCGGTTTGGATTTCGACCTTTGAATAAAAAATACCATATCAATGCATCAACATCATCAGTTATTCTTATTCGCGTCTTTTGAAGAGACTTGAATTAAGACATTTCCAGTTGATTAAGATATGAATTTCATTTTGATTTATTTGACACACTTTTCAGTTTAATTTTTTTATCGACGACCACTTTCATTTATATCGATCATTTCAATTTCTTAACCATAATCGTTCATTTGCAAAAAACATAAAATGAAAAAAAAAAACATTTGAAATCGAAAAAAGCGGCCAAATTAATAAATTCATCAAATCTTTTTGAAACAATTTGTATTATTCAATCGATAAGATTCGCAATACACACACGTATATATCAAATCCAGCAACGAGTAAAATGTAAAAAAGAATAATCGTTTTTTTCAAGTATAAATAATCAAGAAAAAACTAGAAATAATAACTGAATCGACCCAAAAGCATCACAAGTTTTGGCATTAAAATCAATTTGAAGTTTGGAAAACTATTTCGAACCGGCGAAATGTGATTCCAAAGAATAATATCAATGTGTTTTTGTGTCAACATTTGATTTATATATGATTGGTTTGTAGATCGCTTTCCATCGTTATAATCACTTGAGGCTTCTGTGAATGAGAAATTGAGAAAAACATATATTCACGCATGAGATGCGAATTGTGAGTTAATCAAACATTTCACTGAAATCGACACCCTTGACGACAACAATTAATTCTACGAATTCTTGGTTAAACATGCAATTTAAACATCGTGTGCATCGTGTTGTCGAAAAAAAAAAAAACAACAGAACAACATTTGAGTTAGAACAATTAACAAAATTATTGCTATTCAAATATGAACAAATTTGTGACATATAAATTGCTTAAAGACTAGCCAAAACTAAATCTCTCTATGTTTAATCTCAGTTTTATAAAAAAAATAATAAAAAGCACATTTTGAAGGCATTTTATGTGGGCAGTGGGTTCTTTTTGGGATTTAGTCGATAGTTCTATTTTCTATAATGAAAATGTGCATTTTATTGACAACATGAATCACACTCTGCGTGTTGTATGAATTTGCGCCTTTTTTGAACGCACACTCATTCGCACGCATGTTTTGATCCTGCCAATTCACACCGGAAAATTACAAAAAAAAAAAAAATAAAGAAAATGTGCATGCCCAATGCCCAATACTATAATACCAATAATGATTTTCTAGCAAAATAAAAACTGTTTCGCTTGAAATCAATTATGAGTGCACAAACTGACTACAAAAATGAGAGTAAATGGTAATTTCTCAGCATATTTACATCGATTTTCTTCCAATATTGCATTCAATTTACCAAAATGTTTATTGTCACTAAGAAAAAACTTCCGAAACTGAGAAAATCCATTTTTATCTCAATCTATAGAACTTAAAAATATGTTAACTGCACAAATGTGTGATTTATTAATAAGTGATTTTGCGCAAAAAAAGAGGAATTAAGTGCAGTGTATATGTGAGTGTGCTTTTTTCATGAGTTACACATCAAACAACGTGGTTAGTGTTTAAACAGGCAATCACATCAAACTGGAATCGTTTTGAGCGGAACACAGTCACATTCATTTACTTTGCGATCGATGTCCGTAACTTGTGATGGTTTAACAGCCTGAACAACCTCACGTCGGAATACATGTTTATAGATAATGGCAGTGATTATTCCAGCGGGTAGGGGTCCCAGCCAATAGATCTAAAGTAGATCATTTAGTAATTACCGTAATTTCAGTGCAATTATCATCACTTACCCAGTGCATTGTAAAATCATTTTGCCATATCGCTGGTGCAAGTGAACGGGCTGGATTCATCGAGGCTGAAGTAAATGGTCCCAAAACCGTACCAATTGCAGTGATCGCAAAACCGAATTTCACCGGAATCGAATCTTGTTGATGGGCATTTCTTGGATCCCAAACGCCCCCACAGATCAAAATTAGAATGGTTGTCGATAAATATTCCATGGTAACTGCTTGGAATGGCGACAATCCTGGATGAGGTGCAGTCACGCATACGCCGTGTCCACCACCACCTGACATTTCAAACACATCCGTCGGCGTCATGACCATTAATAAACCTAATAAAGTGGAAATGGCATTGGTAAAATAAGCCAAGAATGAGGGAAATAAATGAAAAAAAAAATGATATACCGTATCCAATGTAAGCCCCGATCAACTGTGCAAAGAAATAAACAACAGCCATCTAAAAACGAAGTATTTCAATTGAATTGTTCTCAATTTTTGTATAAAAATAAAATATTTTGTAGTTTTCTCACCTGAATATCAATCATGTCGTAAACTAAGGCTGCTAGAGTCACAGCCGGGTTGAGATGCGCACTGCGCCGGATTCGATGCATTTAAATAGAGAGAATAAAACATATTTTATTAAAATAAGTTGTATGAAATAGAATTGAATAAGTGAAAAATAAAACAAACCCACTGACACAGCCGAAACTCTGAATAATTAGCATGACAACCATACCAAATGTAAAAGATGACTGCAGCGAACTAGGCGCTTGTCCATTCCATGACAAACACCCCATACAACCTGCGAATAGCGGATCATGCCACATATTAAAAATCAGACCAAAAAAATGTTTCACTGTATTTTTTACCAAGAAATATCAGCATAGCTGTGCCCAACAATTCGGCCAAAAACATTGAAACCTTGTCAATCGTTTTGGTGCCCATTTTTCTGTCCGGTCTCTTTTGCGATCACCGATTGATTAATATACTATCACTGTAATTGAATCAAAAACAATACGTAGTTACATTTATCAATGAAATTGAAACAATTTATGATTGTTTTGATCGTTTGACTATCACCGCAAAAACGAATAATTGAAATCTATCGAATTTAACTCCGATTTTATCCGATAGTCAAAGATAACAACGGTTGACATATAAGTACCGAAAAAAATTGCGTGTAAACATTCAAAAGAGCTTTAAAAACAAAAGTGACATGCAATTGATTGTAGTTGCTGAGCACTACTTGTCACCCAGTAAAAATGCCATCAAATGCCGAAATTTTATTATTATCGCACAAACACACCAAAATGGACGATAACCAAATAAGCCATATCTATTGAATATATCGAGAAGAGAGTATGTTATTCAGCGCCTGATTAATGTCTGAATAAAAACATACTCTCCTATCGATATTTTCAATAGATATGTAGATCTGAATGACGTATAAATGTAGCGATTTAATCGACTGACTCGAGTGAGAAAAAAAGAGCGGAAAAGAAGAAGTGTGTGTGTGAAGAATGGGGCCACGTCCACTTACATCAAACACACCTCGGCAACTGTGTTCAAAATTTGTACTGAGAAGATTTTGCTGATGTCGCACGAACGATTTGGCTGCAGCTAAAACATGTTTATGTTAAAAAAACCACGAACCAATAAAATATATAAACGAAATAAACGACGACTCATCATTTCGGTTGGGGAATTTTTGTTTTTGTGGTTTCTACAAGATCACTTTTCGCAAATTGATAAACTAAAGTAGAAAATGTAAAAAAGCCACGCTTAAATTGAATTGAATATATTTGTGTTCTTTCAAAAAATTACAACGATTATTTCTGGAGCAACGGATTTATTTTCTCAAATCTTCGCAATGCTCAAATTTCGAAGAAATGTAAATGCTCAATATCAATGTGTAAAATAAAAAAAAACTGAAAGATTATGTTTGAATGGAACGGTGAACAAGGCTCGTTTTTGTATGTGACTGGCAAAAGATAGAAATTGATTGTTTTTATACGAAGATCGCTGTGTGATAAATGCTTTCTATACGCACAGATAAACGTACATTGAATAAATGACGCAGCAATAAACAGCAATAGAAACTTTTAATTTAGGCGACAAGAAGGATATCGCATAAGAATACATTCCACAGCACCCAAATTGCACGGTTCATCCGACAGTATTTCCACCGTGCGTCATTTACGAAACAGAAGATGAATTTGTATTTCTTCGTATTTCACTCCGTATTTTATTTCGTATTTTCTTAACTGACGCACCGTCCGAAAGCCTCGGGCGAATGGTGCAATTTGGGTGCTTTTGTTGTTATTTAGGCTCGAATTTTCAACCAATTTGAATTTGAGTCATATATTTTTTCGGATGTAAGAAGATCCACAAATGATTTATGTGTGATAAGCCATGCCATACGACTGTTACAGAATTTGGGTATGTGCGTAAAGAGTCGGTTTTACGTCTTTTTTTATTCAATTGACGCGTTAATTTTGGATATATTTTCTTCTATTTGAACATACGTCTGTCCGATTTCATTTCCATTGCGTGCATGTATATATGCGGCATTCTGCACGTGACGTCTAAATCAACGAGCATCAATGTTTGCACCATAAACAAACATTTGTAATTAAAGCCCAAAATATAGCGAAACAATTGAAATGTCGTTGATGGAGTTTTTTGTGAATCCAAATGACAAACTAGAACGACCTATTTAAATTCAATACATTTGTGTGGTGCGTTTCTTTTGTCTGCACAAATGCTGATTGGATTACACCTCTCGAACTTTATTTAAGCGCAGCATCGAACGCACTCGTTTTTTTAAATCTGAAATCGAAAATATTCTTTTTGGAAAAAATGCCGAATTTTCGAGCAAATGTTATATTTTCGAAAAAAGTTTCGACATTCCAAAATTAATTGTCCACGGGGCATTAAGCTTACGATACAGTTCTGACAGTTAATTTAAAATCAGAGGTCCAATGAATATAATGATAATAAAATGTGTCAGGTGATGTTGATCGGTTACAAATTTCTAAAACGCTGGATCTTTGTTCGCCTATCATGTTTGAATCCAACTGCTAATAAATTATTCGTAATCATCAAGACGTTGCAGATCAACTCAATTATAAATATTAAAAAGCCACAAAATTGTATCACAGATTTCAACATCTTCGAGATATAGAGCCAGCCAATTGAGTGGTGGAGAAATGCAGAAAACGGTTTCAAAATGGTTTTTGAGATTGGAATGGCAAATGTGAAACTGTGTTAGTTGTCAGCAATTTAATCTATGGTCACAAAAGTGAAGTGAATCTTCTTGTTCGGATTAATATTTTTGACATGCAAAATGTGATAACATTGTTCTCATTTGCTCTGATTAATTGGTTTGAATCATAATTAAATTTGAGTGTGCAATTTTAAATTCAATGATTTGAGTCTTGTTTGATACCGATCAATACAAGCGGTGACAATAACTCGTTTAAAAGACATTTCGACACTTTCAATAATCATTTTGTTCGAATTTGAAAACATGAAAATATCGAATTATGAAAAAAAAATTTACCATCTTATCATTATCATATGAGTGATAAAAATAAAAATGATTGCAATAAAATCTCTGCCAATAATAAAATGAAGCGCACTGATCAGCTGGTTCAAAGTTCCTTTTATTTTATAAGGGAGTTCCCTTTCAAAAGTGCATATTTCGTTTGGCGTTTACTCCAGCGACACTCTGAAATGAATTCGTATTTTGATAACAAATATTGATTGTTGCATTAAAAAGATCAACGTTTCAATCGCAGTTTGTAAATATGACGCGCCTTTTCGCTGATAATCCATTCAATTCTATATTTAGACGAATGCGGAAAAGATTAAAAATTTCTATTCAATATTTTATAAAAACGGCTCATCCAATAGTCAGTGAGAATATTCTCGTAGAATGAAAAACATATCTCTCATTGACAGTCAAATTCGCTGATATTTACCAAAAATTGACCAGAAAATCGCCACAGGTCCAAAGTTGACATTGTCAACTTGATAACATTCAATTTCTTACAAGTTCAGATGATCGGTGTTTTTATATCATTTGTCTGTTTATTTGATTTCTTATTTTAATTTTATGGAATGACTGCGAAGAAAATCTTGATCTAAAGGAAGTCGCTCAAACATACTGATATGAGTGAATATGATAAATATTAACACAAATATTTGAGATATTTTGAATAAGAAACTCCACTTAATTGACTGCAGATAATTTCACGTCGATATCTATCAGTCTCAGTGAGTTGCAAAATATCAGAGGTGACTACGAACAATCATATTCGTATTCGTTCGCATTCGTAACGAACACGAATTGGAAAAAATATTTATAGTAATGAACAGTTTTTATACGAACGCGTTTGTAATCATCTCTGCTAAATATTTGATATTCATTTATAATTAGTGTAATGTGAGCGTTTGACGTAAAAAACATAAAAAAGTAAATTAAATCGAAATAAATTCGCTCGAAAAAGATGCTAATTTATAAAAAAAAATCAATTTAAGATAAAAAGGGGCCAAGATCAGCGTAAAAATTGGAGAGACCGTATAAAAAAAATTGATTTTGCAACTATTGATGATATTTACATTTCAAATTTTGAATATTTTAATTTCTTTTATAACTTGTTTGGCTGGTTTAGATACAAAAATGTTACTAAATATATTTGAATAAGGTTCTTGTTGGTTCAAACATTTTATATCGCAATTTTTAAAACTTACACTATTCTTACCTTTAAAGCAGACCCCCCTCGCTCTCTCTAAAAATCCTCTTTCACTTGTCTACAATTGTTAAGCGAAATTTCGTGAAACCAACAAAAAAAAAACCCGAATGTATAAAAACGGCTGGTATTTGAAATTGGTTTCCACTATTTTGACGATCGAATATTGAATGAGCGTCTGCTACGAAGTGTAAATGAATTTGTTGATGCTCATCAGTAAAGCGTTACTGAAGACTAATTTTTCATTGGAATCGTGTGGCAAAAACAGGGAAAACATAATAATATTGCCAATTAATTGGATCTTGTTTTTTATTCACGTTTGTACTGTGTTCAAGCATTGTTTTGCTATGTGTTTATTCACATTCTGTTTACATATAGTTGTGCCGATATAATTTTTTTTTTCATCTGCTCAACACAATATTGAGCTAGATTAAAAGTGTTGCTTCAATCGCTTTTATGTAATTCACTGTGCGGCAAAAGAGGTGTAGTGAAAAAAATGCGCGACAGTTGAATTGACAACGAATGCCAATAAAAGAATTTCAAATTTTTGTAGCAAAAGAATCTCGAGTGTCGTCGGCGCAATCAATAGCATAGAACGTGTGTTTGTGCATTGAATTTGATGACTTAACAAAACTGTACGATGTTAGGTGTGGTCAAAACATTATGTCTTACAAGAGATTTATTGCTTTATCGATAATGGCCTGGGAAAAATTCAATTGAATACACACAAATGTGAATGTGAAATATGTATCCTCGAGAAAGTCACATGGTCATAGGAGAAAATAATTCATTTTGAACTCATTTTCAAGTACACCTATTGTTAAAATAGACAAAACAAAAACTGTACAATTTAGATGACGCCGTTGTATGCATCATTATCTCTTAGTTACTGATAACTCTCTCTTATCGCAGACAGTTTACACACAATCCGTTCGATGTCTTCTGGTTTTAGCTTAGCACACATTTCAAACGTTTGTTTGTTTGATTGTTTAGTGTGTGTGCGCGTTTGCTATCTACACACAAACGAGTTTCAATGTTAATCATTTCAATGCAGCTACCTGAAACAAAACGACGATTTTTTGAATTATTATTACTTACTTATGCTCCATAAACACACAATTATTTTCAAGTGAACATTAAATAATTATTAAACTTTATGACAATGACGCGGCAACGATTGATATAAAACAGTAATTGTTGCACCGGCTCTTCAAGTTGGAATTTATTTACCATTTTATTGCGATCGGTGTCATTTTATTCGATAAACCTATTGATTGGTTTATTTATTTACAATTGATTGGAGAAGAAAAAACTATTCAAACGTAAAATTCAGGAATGAATTCGACATGTGGTGAAATGTTCTGTTCTGTGAAAATGCAAAATTCAGTGGAATATGAAAAAAATAATCCAAAAATTGGTTCGAAATTTATGCTTAAATCATCGACCCTCCCAAAAAGTGGGGCAAATGGTGGGACAAACAACTTTCATCTTCAGTCTCATTTTATTTCCTACTATGAAGTATAAAAAAGTACTCCCAACCCAAAAAATCAATCCATGAAACAGATATGAAAAAATCTGTGGATGTTCTCCTGGTGATAACTGAACAATTCCTACAATTCCAATATAACATGGCGATCAGACCCCGAATATATCTATTGAAAATATCGAGAAGAGAGTATGTTATTTAGCTTATGGCTGAGTAATGTCTGAATAAAAACATACTGTCCTCTCGATATTTTCAATAGATATGAAGATATCACAATGAAAAAGAGAATATTCAGTGTTTTTTTTTATTTTTACTGAAAAATTCGGGGATCTTCTTTGGAAATATATAACATTTGTTATTTCAAATGAGGGACAACATGAAAAACTAAATTGAGCAATTGTACTTTATTCGAAAATCATTATGATATGCATAAACATGTATCTTCCACATCGTTCCCAACGTTATTTTGTGGAAATGGCCCGTATGCGATGATTTTCATAAATATAATTTGACAGCAATTCAATCGTTTCGACTCGTTTATCACAATCGAAGTTTTCACAAAAGAAAAATTGTAAATATGACAATTTAACAGGTTTTCTCATTGTTTCAGTGGGTTTGTTTTTTAATAAAATATGTTTTATTCTCTCTATTTAAATTATTTGGCAGCTCTTACACGTTTCTGTACAAATTCGTTTTCATTTGTTAACAATTCGATTTTACAAAAAATAAAATAAAATTGAAACTGAAAATGATATTTTGTGCGGTGTACACAAAAATCCCCGACAAAACGTTATGCTCCTTTGTACTTACTTATAGGCAAAAAAACCACTAACATTTTAAACAAACCAACACCTTCATTCATTACTATAATCACATTTTACGCTATTATAATTCTATGTTTCGCTTAAATGAATGAAAATTAAATTAATTTGTTTTTTTTTTTTTTTTTTTTTCAAGTTGATAGCTTAATTGCTATGCACAGACGGCTCGGAGTAGATATAGTATAAATAGTTTGAAAAATATCATCCAATCGTAATTTGCTTAAAGAATTTGTAGCATTGCAGTTTAAAATCGATCAATTCATTTCCAGTCCTATACTTTGGGAATATCGTCTGATGGTCGTAGCGGTTGGACAGCTTCCAAATCAATGTCAGGCTTTTCCATGAATAAAAATTTATAACCTAATGAGGTGATGAAAGCTGACAACGTTGGTGATACCCAGTAGATCTAATAGAAGATATAATGTGTTAAAATCTCTTCAAAGATAAAAGTTGACAATTCAATATAAAACTTACCCAATGCATGGGATATTTGTGGTTCCAGAAGGCGGGGGCAAAGCTACGGACCGGATTCATTGAACAATTTGTAAACGGACCGAAAATGTATGATAAAATGGTGATTGAGAGGCCGAATTTTATTGCGAGTGAATCTTGTTTTGAACTGTTTCGCGGGTCCCAGCACGCACAACAAACACTGATCAATACCATTGTGGCGATATATTCACAGGTGAATGCTTCGAATTCGCCAAGATCTTCGTGCGGAACTGTCTGACAGAATCCATGTGTGCCAGTACTTAGACCGAGTGCCTTTGCAGGTATTAGTGATACAAGAAAACGGTATCCAACTGTTGCGCCAATCAATTGAGCGAAGAAATAAATGATTCCCATCTGCAAACGAAACAAGCATTAAATGATAAATTGAACGAGAGACACATTTTTTTTACCGAATATTTCTTCTGAATTCAAATTAAACTTACCGGAATGGAAATAGAACGGAAGACAATAGCAGCAACTGTAACAGCTGTGAAATAGCAATATTAAATTATTGATCTATTGATTTTTTTTTTCATTCGAAAAATTCAAGGAGAATTATTCACTTTGACAGCAGTTTTAATTTACCTGGATTGAAATGAGCACCGGATAAGTGTCCAAAGCATTGAATCATAATCATAACAACGAGACCAAAACTGATTGCACCCGCAAATGCTGGTGGTTTATCATCCCATGTAATACAACCCATGCAACCGCCAAACATCAAGAATGCTGTTCCAAGCGCTTCGGCAATGAATTTTGTAAAACCCTCCATCACTGTTACATTTAATTCTGATGATGACAAGTGCAAAGATGACAAACGATGATGATGACGACGACGACGACGAAATTCCATGATAATTAAATTAAAAAAAAGAAACGAATGAAAAACAGATTGTTAAAAAATGAAACAAAAAAAAACAGATTGCAAAAGGTAGAGCGCTTCTAATCGAACGAAATGTTGAAACAAATTGCTTTGACTGAGTTATATTTGAATTGATGTTAACGTTGTTGCAGCTGTGTAGTCGCTAAGCGATAAATGCGTTGTATTCGTATACACTTTTTTAATTCAAATGAGTAAATTTTCGAATTTTCGCACAAAATTCCATCGCCATTCAAAGCTGGCTTGAATGGCATTTAGTATTTGATAAATAATTTTCACACGACACAATGTACACAACAGAAACGAGTCCTAGCAACCATTCCAAACGATTCCCTCGTGAGAATATTTTGAATAGTTGCTAGCCGACGAATTAGTAAAGAAACCACGATTATTGTAAAAAAAAGTTCAAACTGATGAAATTTTCACTATTTAAAAAAAAAATCCACTTTGTGAACTAGTTAACTATGATTAATTGTTATACGAATATGGTTTCAGTCAATCATTTTATTTACAGAAGGGAAACGACAATAATTTTTTAATAAACACAGAAAATGACGAATCGAAGAAAAATCTGTATTTTGGCTTTACTGTGACATTTTCATCGCGCCATTTACTCATTTAATCTTCATTATTTACACGATTATATTTATGTCATCTATTTATTATTATAATAATTATCATCTGAAGACATAATCACTTTATCCGTGACAATTAAAGTGGGTTCGCTTCAGCGCTCTACCGTTCTATTATTATTATGATAACTAAAAGTGTATTTTTTTTCTAATTTAAATGAAATGAATTCACCTTTTGCGTTAATTATAAAACATTTATAGTTTTTTTTTGATTTACTCTGAACATTTGAAAATATTACGCGAAAATAATCACAAGTGCTGTCGATATAAACGTGCTATGTGCTATAACAAACCGATGTAAATATTCAAATTTATCGGCTTGGTTCCAATTTTTGTGTAAAACTGAATCACTTTATCCATTCGAAACGTGAACTTTGTCGAATCGCGTGTATTTCACTTTGCGGCAGATCTATTCGACTGAAGCGATTTTTTCGACAGCCATCTCATTTTGTCGGATTTATATTTAATTCATCGCATCGAAAGACGCGTGTATTAATTCCTTTCTCTTTCTTTCTTTATCTGTAACCGCGTTCAATCTTTTTATATTGACATTCTTTTCTCTTTTTTTTGTAAGTTATGGTCTCGAACGCGATTTATTTTAATTTTACGTCGAGGATTTGTGTGTTTGTCTCAAATCGCTCGCGTATCAAAGTTACATTGACAGTGTAAATCGTTTGACAGCAAAAATTCAATCTTTATGTATATTGGAATGGGTAAACACATGGTGGTGCGCATACGCATTACATCTCCTCTGTCAAAATCATATGGATGCGGATTCCACATGTGTTATTCGAGTGTTGTTCAGCTATAGTATGCGATTTCGCTTGTACAAACACACACACACACACACAAAGTTGTTCTTGTTTTTGAGGCAAATTTGTTTGATTTAAGCGAACAATCCATTTTTGGCACTCATAAAAACTATACGATTTCATTGTTATTTCAAAAGTGTTCGATAAAAAATGAATGAAATGTTGATTTCTTCCAACAAAAAAAAATGGAGATTATTTATTATCAAATTAAATCGTCGAAACTCGTTTGCGAATTTTAACGACCGGTGCGTTTCATTTCAAATGTGAATGTACGCTGAATGTTAAAATAAGCGCCTCTCTAATGATATGCAACAAAAACGCGTTTTACATATAAACATTTGTGCAAATTGTTTTTTGCGTCCGTAAACACTGATTTTGAAACGGAATAGTGCGTGGGCAATAAGATACTTACGAAAATGCGATGGAATAATTGCTGATGGTTTTTTCGTTGAAGTTGACTCCGGCAACGGAGGCGGATTTGTTATATTATACGATTTTGACGCCATTATTTATAAAACCTTTATTTATTTAAAAAAAAAAACGTACGAAGGAGATACCATAAATGTTTGTTTTAAATTTTTGGAAAAAGTTTCCATTGAATTATTTTGTACAAAAAAAAATTGCCCGTCGTTTTAAGAGTTTCGAAAACTTTTTTTGAAGGAAAGTCATATTTATTATATCTTTTGCTAGTTTGGCAGTTTGACCGCTGGGAAAAACCATTTTACCCATTTGAATAAGTAAAAAAAGTGAGGAACCTTGTTCATTTCTGGAGGTTTACCCAAATATTTAAATAGACTTCTCGCATGGTTGTAAAGTGTCAATAGAAAATGATGCCTTGACAAATATATGCCCCATTCAATATTGAAGCCGACCAACTGAAATTTTGATATTGAAGTTTTTGTTTCATAGCACTGTGTATTTTGAATAATTTTCATTTAATTTCAAAATTCAGTATTTAATGTGCAAGCGTGTGGGAATTCATGAATGATATGTGTCATTGAAATAGATTTTTACATTGATAAGTCCCATTCGAAAATGCCGCCAAAATAAATTTACGGATGGACATGTGCAACGAATGGGCCTGCATTCGGTAATTTTCACGTTAGACTTTGTTTTGATATTGAAATACGAAACAGGAGTTGAATGAAACTTGAAGAAAACAAGATGTTAAAAGTCGAATGTTGTAACCGAATTGAAGTCGAACTTATTTATAATGAAGAGAAGAAAAGAGGAGAAAATGCGCATTTGAGTATCAAAAGTGATGAAGTTTGAAATAACAATTCGATTAATCCATGGCCTGGAAATGCCTATGTAATTTACATATAAACGAGTGAGACTCAAACATGTTCTTCTTTTTCCATCAAATATACCAGTGGCGCCACCAATTTTACATATAAGCGCATACAAAATTTTCAATATGGCTGCGCCCATGAGAGAGAAAATTTCGTCTCATTCATTTCCGCCCCATGGATTAATCAAGCAATGACAATCGCACTTTGTTACCAATGGTGAATGCATTCCATTCTTCAAGAGTTCATTGTATGATGAAGCAAAGTAATCAACGTTCAAAACTGATTGATACCGAAGCGACACGTTAAATTGTGTGAACAATCAAAAAGCAAATTAAAATATTGTTTGGAGTCGTTTTGTCTCAGAAATAAGTAACGCCAAAATATCATTTTACCAAAAATAGAATCGTTCTTGAATTTATATTCAACATTGGATAATTTACACGAGCGCAAAAGAGTTTAATTATTTTATTGTTGTTTTGAAACTTATTTGTTAAAAATATGTAGCACAAAAATAGTAAATATAGAAGACACTAGGGGCAAGCGCAAAAAAAAAAAACAATTCGCCATCAATTGAAACACCAGAAACAATCTACTCGTGTATAATAATTAAATTTATTGTGTCAATCAGAAGAAATCGCAGTCGTCAAATTAATGACGTGTCGCATCACAATTGGGAAACGCGTTTGCTACTCATCATTTGCAAAGTAGCTGACGCATCAATTATACTTAAAGGGCCGAATCACTTCAATTGAAGAAGCCATGTTGATGCTAAAAATGGCCATAGCAATTGGGCGACATTTGAGTATGTAAACACAAAATATTCATCATGATCTCATTGGAGAATACAATTAAATGGTCGCGACAAGTGGCCAAGAGGTTAGCCGCCAGAGGCCAAGTGTATTCCATTTTTAGATACAACGATGGCAAAAATAGCCATTAAATTGATTTGCGCTTGTAATTTCCCCACCACCGAATCGAATTCAAGCAATTTAGTATCGATTTCGGTGCACATCATCAATTGATAACATCATCAATTTATATCATTATTATTCATATCGCAATTCAATCAAAACGAACGAACAATATAGGCACGAACAACGCTCATTACTAAAACGTAATGTATTTGATTTTTATCATATGCTGCGAAACAATTACACATTTAAATTGGCTTGCATCGAATTGACCGTGATGCGGCTTATTCATGACAAGGATTAGAATCGCTTGAAAAAAAAATCGAATTTTAAATTCGAATTTACTTTTAAAATGAAATGTTTGATAAAGATGGTTGTGTGTCGATTTTGCTAAACAATCATTTGATCGTTGGGTTACCGCTTACCGTAGGGTCAAGCGTTCGTTCTCACCGAGTTTACGTGTGTGAAAGGTGTATATACTCAAAAGAGAGCGCCGTAAATAGAAGGTACGACAATAGACAGCAGAAGAAGATTTCTCCTTTCAAATATTCAAATGTGGTCTCATACCGAAAAATAGAAAACGCAATTGAATTTTTATTGAATGTCTTTGACCTTCGATTTATGTTTGCGGAATTTAAATCTCAATGATCAATGTTTTTAAAAGAACAGTGCGGAAGACAAATAATCGATTCACACAGCATTTCTCCGCCACGATCTGTATTGAACAATTAAAAGCATCCAAAGTGGCGCTCAGTATGTGCATGATTGTCAGTAATTAATTTGGCAGATTTGTGTTTGGCGTGTAAAATTCATCGCACGTAGTTTTGCTGTATACAACGTTTTCCTTTCCATATTTAACGGGTCAATGTCTTTCAAATGCATCTCTTGTTTCTTTGAAGCTGCGCTGAAGTATCGACGCAAGTAAAAGATATGTAAAAGGATTGACAATTCCAATCAATGCAACGAGAACTGGATGAAAAATAAAAAATGCCGATTTTTTTTTTAATCACTCGAAATCGTTATTCTCTTTGATCGAACGCCCTTTTATTCTTCAAATGACTTTTTCTGCTCTGTTCTGCTTTATTTCTATCTGTTTATGATTCGGGGCGTTTTATGCATTCTGATCACTTACACGTGCCACTTTCGTGCCATGAACTGAAATTACTTTCAAAGCGTGTCATTTTCACAATTCGGATCGAATCAATCAGCCGCAAAAATCGATAATTTCAATGTATTTATTCTTGATTTTCAATAACAACACATTATAACTCTCTCTGTTGACATGAATACATTTCGGGCAAACTTTTTTTTTTGACAAAATTCAATGAAAACAAACAAAAAATTGCGACAATTTAAAATTAAAATTACGGAATTTTTATTATTAATTTGCAAATTCGATTGACATTGGCGAATACTTATTTAATTATATGCCAATTGTGTAATTAAAAATGTGGCCAAAGTATAAATACCTTTTGAAATGTTATTTTATTTTGTGTTTTATTTTGATAGACAAAATGAACTTTTTTTAAAAAAATGTTCCACTGCACGTTTCGAAGTAATGCAAAAATACCGATTGAACACAGAACTGTGATGCGAATGGATTTTTATAGCTTCGGTCGACAGTTGCTTTGGATTCACGGCAAAAGCATCCGACGTTTTAGGCAAATCCCATAAAACTGAATTAAGATCGTGTGCGCTGCGAGTTAGAGAAAAGAGCGTACGGTTAGGCACAATAGCCAACAAAGAAACACCATTGCCACGAGCATTATTGTAATAAATCTCCCTGAATCGGTGCGACGCCGTGTGCATGTGACACATACATATTGCATTCATTCAAACGGTCGTAATGCGAAGCACTTCATGACTGGTTAATTCGAAAATTGATTATCAAACATGAGACCGAGTTTTATCTTACTATCAATGCTTTTAATGACATGGAAAACAATACATGACGTAATATGTTTTCAATTCAAATCATTGACCGTTTTCTGAATTGTGATCGCGGATATTTCAAGTTTGAGACATTTTTTCATATTCTCTATGTAATTTAATTGTTATAATTTAGAGACAAAAGACTAGACTTAAGATAATAGAACGATTTTTCCTCCCATAGGCAAACAAAATCTATTTCTAATGTATTTCGGGTGTAACAACATTTTTGGACATTATTATCAACACAAATTCATATAAAGCGGCTTCTGGTCTTATACTATCTACCGAAATTATTTATCTGATCTTTCGGTCACATGTTTAGCCATATCAATTAGATTTGTTAAGGAAGGACGTATTTTAGTTTTTGACACTTAACCATGAATTTTCATGATGATTCAGTACTTGATTTGCGAATGAGGGCGATTTTTTTTCTGTTTTCAAGTTCTACGCATTCCTGATAATCACTGATAACAGGATAAAAGGTTCTTTGGAAGATAGGAAAACAAAATTGACGAATTGTGTTTGTAAATAGTCATCCAAATAGGCTAGAGATAGATGTGCGCACGTCATTGAAAATGGAAAATTTCAACCAAATTAGATTTTATAGTAAAGTGGGAGTTGAACTAACGTTTATCTACTTATTAATGACATTTTATGCGAAATTTGTTCATCAAAACTTTTGATACACCCGTTATTAACAAAATTTCAATACCAAGTTTTCATGTGAAAAACAAATTTGTTCTTTATTCTACGAATTTTGTATCTCAAATAGAGAGATACGATCGCTTTGTAAAAAAAAAGTCCTGACGAAATTTCGATTAATCGAACAAATAACATTGAGGAAATTATTTGCAAGACCAAATTTAAATTAACGCAAAAAGTTTCAATCAATTCGATTAAAATATTCTGTTGAATTTGAATAAGAAAATCAAATAAATTCATACCTCTGACTCTCATTGTGACTGATGTTTTTTGGTAAAACCAACGATCAAATAACTTTTATGGAAATAAAATTGAATTCACACACACGCTAACAATCACTATGTGAATAAATTAAAATGCGCTGTGATTCGAAACAAACTACCGATAAGAGCAACCGTTTTAAATCAAATGTGATGAGGATCGCAAAAGCGTCAATAATGTCTGCTCGGTTTCGATATTTGGCATGACAAAAACGGTGGCTGTGGGAACTATGAGGCGAAGTCATGTGGTTGTTTAATATTAAAATAATAATAGCAATCAATAAAAATACGAGCTACGTTCGTTTCGACTTCAAATGAAAATCAATTGAATTAAAATGCTATAAATGCCATTTCATTGCGCATTTAGTTATTTTCGAACGTCAATTATAAATGCTTTAAAAATAGATATACATGGAAGCAATTTTAATTCTGAGAATTCCATGGCAACGACGATGATACGACATCGAAGCGTAAAATTGACCTAATATAGATCAAATGGGAATGATGACGGCGTTCGCAAAATCAAAGAAAACAATGTAAACAAGTGCTGTGATAAGTTAATTTAATTTAAATCTACCAAACAAAATGACACATGCATGATAACACTTTCGCGCGTGGAAACTTCAACCAAATTAAATAAAAACAAACTATAGACGAACGCGCACAACAGACGATCTTGAACGAATCTCTAAAGCGAATCTTCACACACGCTTAACAAGCATAACAGATTTATGATTTAAATTGTTCAACAATAGAAATTTTGGAACAGTTTTAATATGTTGAATGTGTGAAAAAATATGAATGGTTGGGCGAATATAATAGATAAAATTATTTGAGTGATGCCGAGAGTCGGATGCGTAAACAATGGATAACTTCCTCATTTATACATACGCAAAAGAGATGCATTTTGAAAACGGAGATGAGTTAAATAAAAGGGCATAAAACAAATTTTACATCAACCATTGAGAGTCAGAGGACGTTTTAAGGTCAATGACAACATATTTAATCAAAACGGAAATAAACATATATTCAAAATAATCTTTCATTGAATTTCAGCGGAATGGTTCGCCTGTTTCTCGGCACATTTGTGATCAACATAAAGAAGACCATTTTAAACCGGTTCATTGTTACATTGAAATCTCTTTGCTCTTCACATTCTTATATTTTTTGATTGGATTTTTACTTTATTTCAATGTATAATTGAAAATGTTCAATTTATAATTATAAAAATGGAATTAACAAAAAAAAAAAATGCTATTTTTAGTAGAATTCATCGATCTATTTACAAAGCGATTTGCATTTGGTGAGAATAATACACGTACATTGCATCCAAACTATAATTAATTTAAGTCTGTGTAATTGAACAGAGAGAATAAAAATAACAATTTGAAGTACAAGCGACGGAAATACAATCGATTTTTTTTTCATTTAAAATTCATTTTTTGTCTTGGAAATAGTTTTTCCATCGATATATTCATAGAATATTGAGGTACGATTTTGATTTTAGCAGCGAATAGTTCTTAAGCTTTTGCCATGACTACAAAAAATAGATTATTTTCTGTTATACTTGATTTGAATTTTTATTTACTTTAAATTTTCCATTGTAAACTTTCGATGTGCGATAAGCTTCCTTACATCAACATCAATTTTCAAAGTTAATTTCAAACATCAAAGAACCACGTGCCCCTCGATTTGGTATATGTACGTTTGATAGCGGATTTGACCGCCTGGTTCTTTCCAATATGGTTTGTGTAATGGTGTCTTCAATCCAATTTATGTGATGTGCCACCCGAGTATAGATGCTTGGTAATGGGAAATCACAATTCAATTCAAATGAAACAATGCACGTTGTGCACATATTGAGTATTCAGTAGTAGCGTCCTTGTATTCACACAGAGCACAATCAGCTATTTCCTGGATATTAATCAAGCTATTCAGCAGGGACCAACTGAATTCAACTTTCAATACTTAATCGAGAACTTTTTTTCGTCAATAATTATTTTCAATTTAAAATTTGGTTTTTCGTTAATGGTTATTATTTAATTTTTGAAATTCAATTATTGTTGATGAAAATATATGCTGAAAATTATACTTTTATGAACGTTTAATTATATGATAATCAATTTTAGGTCCAATTAGCTGATCTGACAATCTTTGTTTCTTTTTCAAGTAAGTGACTATATTGTTGTGACCTAGAGAAAATGGAAATGTATAATTTAAAACTCCATTGAAAGTAGTTCTTATTCAATCGGAAATGTGCAAAAGTACCATTATCTGTAGCATATTGGAGAGACGTTTTATTCAGATCATCCTTAGCATTCACACGTGCTTTATATTTGATGAGATATTCGATTGCTTCTTTATGGCCTGAAATACAAGGATAGTTGTTGCTTAAATTCTACTAAAAATATTTCACATTTAATATGCAGAATTACCCTTCTCGGCAGCATAGTGTAGTGGAGATTTATTCTCGTCATCTGTAGCATTCACATGTGCTTCATATTTGATCAGCAATTTCATAACATCCAAATGACCTAAAAACCACGGTAGAAAATATAGATTGATTTTCATCGAAAGTTCGAAATAAAGAAATGGTTAGTGTGGTGTTAGGTCAAAGTTGTTTGCGGTATTTACATTTGCTCCATATTTGATTAAATATCTGACGGCTTCTGTGTGACCATTTTCTGCAGCAAGATGAATTGACGTCTCTCCAACATTATCTTCAGCATTTTCTTTCGCGTTATTTTCCAATAAAACTATGATTTCTTTTGTAAAACCTAAACAGTGTAAAATATGATTGGATTAAACTTTTTCTTAAATATTAATTTCCATTTTTAAGATGTGCGCACTTTTTTAAATTCATTTGGGAAAAGCAACAAGATATGAGATTCGAACCTTTCTCAGCAGCGTAGAAAATTGGTGTTCTATCTTCCTCATCCCTAGCATTTACATTGACTCCGCATTCGATTAAAGATTTGATTGATCTTATGTCATCTAAAAAGTAAAAGAAATTTTAACTGTTATTAATCTCACTTGAAAATTAACATAGAATTTTCCCAAAATTAAATGTCAATGTTACGCTCTTAACACTTTACCGCTGATAAGCTTCAAATTGATCATTGCTTCTATAAGACTCGAAAGATGCGATTTTCACTTAAATTGGAAATTACCTTTTTGAACGGCGCGAAATAGTTTTTTTTCTAAACAATCTCCGGCACGCACAGAACTCACTGATGAATCCAAAGACATGTTTAACAAATTTTTTGCTTATTTTGTGTCTTTTAAATAAAAATGCGTCTGATTTTAATGAAGCATACGAGATTTATAATTTCTTTACTTTACACTCCTCCTCATTTATGTAGATTTATATCCTTATATACTCGAACATTTATGTATGTTCTTCTAGATGTTCTTGAAAAAATAGAATTTTTGCGTTACAAACAACGATAAGATTATATTATCATAATTTTGGTCCATTTCGACTAAACAAAATCCGTTTCTACGTTAAACTAAATAATAGAAGCAAATCAAAGTGTTTGGCACAAATAAATAAAAAACACATAATGGTGTTTCATACATCGTTGAAAGGGTATTTCTGAGTAGAATCGAATGAAAAAGTACAATATACAAAATCAACACATTTGGTAAATGTGTCACAGATGAAAAAAAAATTGTAAGATTTTCTGTGTGGTGTGTGTCGCATTACTTGCTTTCGTGTGTAGTTTTTTTTTATTTTAAACAAACAGCGATATTATGTTCATCCAAAACACTCGTCACACTAAAACAACGAAAGCGACAAAACATAGCGAACGTCGGAAGCAACAACAGCATTATAACGAAAGAAGTTCACTCGAGTTCAGAATATTTTATACCGTTGTGAGTTTATGTTGCGTTGACAAACAATCATCGCCAAAAATGGACGATTGATTCAATTCAATAGTGTTTCTTAGGCTTTGTTTTCTTTCTCATTTATTATTAACAGCAACATAACAAAAACAACGGTTACAACGAAATATGACAAGAATATTTGAACGCATTGTGTCCATTGTTTATTTAAAGACAATTTCAAATAAACATTGGAAAGTGGATTAAATAAAATCTGAATTTGAAAAGGAAAAATAAATAAACTAAATTTGTTCAACCACTCTATATCGCATCCCTCATTCAATAAATTCACTCAGCGATAATTGTCACAGCAACTTTGTCATTTGTATAACGGTCATCCATCATGAGCCAGAAAAACGGCATCAATTGGTTTATCGTTGAGAGCAAGGGACAGCGAAGAGAAATTGGGATAACATTGAATTGCCAAGCACACTGTATCTGTCAAAGTTTCAAATGCTTCAAAACACTTGTAAAATTTAATAAAAAAAAAACAATCAAATGGAGACGCCAAACAAATATTTCTCCTGCAAGCAGAACATTGAGGCGCACAATTAAGCTCAAAAAGTTTTCTATTTTTTTTTACGTTGTACCTAATCGTTTTCAATTCAACTATTCATCATATGAAGCACCGAAAGGTAAAACGGCAAAAATAGTCTATACTTGTTTCAAATACTCAAAGATTATGCAAATAGAATAACAAACTCTTTCGACAGATTATATTCTGCTCTATCCAATTCAACAATATGGTGATCAAACATCTATATTTTCGTTGTCAGACGGCTACAGAGATTGCTCTTATGCTTTTGAAGTAGTACCTGTTCATATGATATGTCGTGGTCCCCGCCAGAAAAAGAACAGCCGTCATCTATTGAGAAAATGGCAAATACTCTGTCATCTCTCAGATATAGGGAAAGTATCTCGGAAGTATCGAGTATGAAGAAAATTTGAAATAGATTTGTTTTTGAATAATATTACCTTGAAATCTGAATTATTTCAAATATTCGAAACGATCCGAGATGTATTCGAAATTGTTGCAAAAAGTCGACATTTCAGCGAATTCAAATAAAGGTGTGCTTGAGCGTGTCTTGCAAAAGGAATATGATGAAGCCAAAACCACAATTTCGTTGACGTACGAAAAGTAAGAAAAATGAGACTTTGTGTCAGTGAAAAACACATTTACTATCTTAATAAACATTTTGAAAAGACTTTCGATAATTCAAAGAGGTCAATCGCTCAATGAAATTAATGAGATTCGACTGTAGTACTGATTTCTTCTTACCAAAATGAATTAGTCATCTTAGTAAGTATTGATTACGAAATGTCCCATTGAAATTTGTATAAGCATTATCATAAAAGTGATAAGTTTATATTTTCATTTGACTTCCGTTGCATTTTTCATATCAAAATTTAGTTAAATTCAATAAATGTCCGTTAATTGTCACGCACGGTTTGATATGTGCAGAAAATGCAACACACAGACTCGCTTTAACTCTATTAAACTGACGATCATTATCTAATTGTTATGGATGGAGTGTGTAATTTGTGCATAACTGATAATTTTACAATCATTTTGCAGTACATTTTTCCGGTAATTATATGATTTGGTTTTGTGTTCGCATAAATGGAAGGGTGCATCATAAATATACCAAAAAAAACGATTGCAAAAATACGGCCACCGACGTCCAAATGAATTGACATCATGATGATAACTTTAATCATTTTGCTATTTCCACGTAAATAAACGTAACGAAATAGAAACAAAATGGTAGTGAATACATATGTTGGAATACAACTTAATAAATTGCTATACGTTTTAAAGCTTTGCGGTACCAGTTTAAGTTGTATTTGGATAACGAATAACACAGAAAAATACGTCCATTTTATAATTGGTATTTGTCAGTTTTGCACTCTACACACATTTTTTTTTTCTTCAGTGTGGTACTTATTTCGTTTTGATGCGAAAATCGTGAACACAATGAAGCGCTGATTAAATTAAATACAAAGAACGTTAGCGATGATGGGAACAAACACTAAAAGTAAACACAACCATTTTGAATCGTCGCAATAGAGCAAGTTTTTTTTCTACTCTCGCATATGTGCAAATATTAATAAGAAAAATAATGGATGCCAGTCTATAAATCCATATACTTTGAAAAATATATTGGCAACTTGTGTGAATGGCGATTTATTCAACGATATGATTGTGCATTTGAACGGAAATTTGACATTCGCCATATCATTCGCTAACCAGTTTACAGAAGTGAACTATTTTTTGTTTGCGTCCAATCATTGTAACGTTTCAAAGTCCATCTCATCCTCAATCGACCTTTTTTCTCATTAAGAATATTTGTGGCTGTTTTTTCTGAAACAAACGAAGGAAATAACAAAAAAAAAATCTAATAATTGAACGTTTCAACTTAATGAATGATAAATGAAGTAAAGCAACGAAGTAAAAGCGCTATTCACTTCACAACCAGCAAGAAGAAGATGATGAAGAAGAAGAAACACTTGTGAATATATCAATAAATTTTTGTTGTGACGATGACTCATGTGCTTTGTGGAAAGTTTTGATTATAATATCAACATTGCCAGAAAGCCAAAACCGAATGTATCTCATTCAAGCAGTGAATGGCATTTGCAAATTTTAATAGCAGAAAAAAAGAGTAGCAACAAACCGTGTACTGGCAGCCGTTGATAAAACAATTTCCATGAATGAAATGTGATTGTGCGATGTGAGCGATAAGGAAGTTCGACTTGTCTAATGCTTTTCACTTACACAGCCTTTAAATAATAAATGTAATGGTTTTATAATTTGTCGCATTAAAATCATTTCGTTTTCATATTTTTTTTCATCTGTTATTCAATTGAAAGTACGATTGCCTGCAGTTGATTTAAAAAGGGAACGATAAATTACACATCAATCGAATTACGTTCGTATCAACGCTTCGATAGAAAATGCATATTGATTTTTTTTCTTTCGAATTACGAAGATCGTTCAAGTTCATTTACTGTAGCTTATGTTGACTATGTTTTTTTTTTCGCTTGCATTTGAAATTCGATAGAATGACATGGTACTTTCGATGTTTACTCAACCCTGCTATGAGACAATTTGGCGGCAACGACGACAACAGTCACTGTCGAACATACAAACTTTTACAAAAGAGAAAGAAAGTGCCGTTTACAAACAGCGAAATGTAATGAATAGGAAAGTTTTTTTTTATGAAAGATATTTGTTTTCGCATATAAATCAACACATCAAGCTTGAGAGATTGCTGCACACTGCACACAAAACAAGCAAATAAATCATTCCATTGAAATTGTGAATTACGTATATTGGTTAATTTACGGGGTCTCTTTCGCATTTTAGACAAGCGTTCTCAGATTTGAGATCAAATGATTTGAAAATCAAATCACATTGCATTGATGATTTCAAAATGTTCAAATAAAAATATAAATTTCAAAATATTTTGTTTATTTTCTTTTAAATCATTCCCGTTTTAGGGCAAAAGCCGCAAAGTGATCAATCTTGTTTTAAAAATCAAATCAATGTGAAATAAAATGATTGGATTTGAATTAGCTGAAATATTGATGCGTGACAATTCAAATCAAATTATTTGAATGTTGTGATTTGAATATTTTTAAATCAAATTAATTTTTAGTACATTTAAGATTTATGTTTTTTATGAGAACCCAAAGATCCTAAAATCTAATAACAAAAAATAAACAGAATCACTTTGCCCACCTAAGATTTGTCTATTTCGAGAAATAGGTCCAGCAAAGGTCCAACATCAAAAATCATTTATTTTTATTTTTTTCACCTCATGTTTTGACCGAAATAGTCATTCTGTCGAAACATTTAACTTGTTCAATCTTATTATCTACTTTTTATCACTTTTTCTGTCAAAAAAAAAATCGGGATCAAATTGAATAACGATTAGATAAGAAAAATTTATCTAGGAAGACTGAAAATAGATCTAATTTACAGAGTAACACAGTATCTACTAATTGTATGCACCATTCTCAGAAATATTGGTAGCAATTTTTGAAAATGTTGCTTCGAATCAGTAGAGAGAGAGCGAGCAAAATACAATTCCGTAGAATCCCCAATCGAAGTTCGATCTCGCTAATAGACTTCACATTTTATATGTGTTTATGATTAGCGATTATCAAGTGATTTGCGACTTTCATTTTTTTCCAACAAATCTGCGAGCGCAAATCCTAGAACATCATTGTACAAATGCTCATAATTATAATAATTATATTATAGGTAATTTAGTAAGCAATAAATGTATTTTAATTGTTTTACGTTTGTATCGTTCATGCCATACATCGCCCACAAATACAGAATTTTATGTGAGCAAGAAAATAGCTTTTTTTACCATGGCCACGAGAGTTCCTTAAATTTGAAAGCTCATCTTTTCTGGTTTTATGGAAACACTTGGATTGTATTTAATGCGGTAGAATGACACTGACGTGGCCCAGCCAAGCGTTCAGAAAGACATACATTTATGCGAGCGATTGAATGATGCTTGCATCATTTGATGCGCATCGATTGTGCTGTCGCCATACATTTGGATCTTCGGCAGCGCACGAAGTGCTCCGAACGCACAACGAAAGCACTCGCGATGCGCATAAAATGATGCAAGCATCATTCAATTGCTCGCATGAATGTATGTCTTTCTGAACGCTTGGGCCCAGCAATTGCAAATTGTCAAATACTACATTTTTTTCGGTTTCTTTGCAAATTGCAATGATTTCTTCTTTTTGGCGCGTATGAATAAAGCCCAATTATTATTTATTGAAAGAAGAAGGAGAAGAAACAAATAGAAAATGTGCAGTAAATGAGTGATTCATCGTTACAGCTTTTCGTAATGCATCGTATCATTTTAGTAAATTTCAATCCGAAGAAAGATACTGTATGGAAATGATTAACGTAAACGCAAAATGATTTTACGAGCGTGATGATTTTTTCATTTTGTTTCGTTCGCTTGATTTCAATGCTAGTATAGATTGATGCAGATGATACGTGTTATCAAAGAAAGGGAAAAAGAGTGAGAACCAGAGAGGAGAGATAGAGGGAGGTAGTTAGAGAAAGAGAGCAAATTGAATTTAACATTTGAATATTGGGTCAAGAAGTCAACTATTTTTTCTATTTTTTTTTTCTAATATTATTTTCATCTTGTTATCAATAAATCTAAGCTGTGCCACGCTCATTATTCGTTCGTTCCATAGTGCACTATGTTCAACAACATAAAGTACGACAAGGTACAACATCGAATGTAAGCCGACGTCGTCAAATACATATGGAAATCTGGAATAAGCTTTTTATTTATTGTCAAATGCTCCCCACTTTCAAAGTTGATACCAAAACTGATCGTACAAACATACACATACGTGAACGCAGAGAGTACCGTCAACAACAGGCCACCACCACCACGACAACAATAAACGTTTCATTACAATCGTAAAACCTTATGCATCAGCATCTACCGCTACTTGTATTACATGTGCCGCTCACTATACACTCATTTTTATTTAAAAACACCGAATGGAGAATATAATTTAATACAAGCATAACAGCAGTTAGTTTCTGCCACGATTGTTATATTGCCAACGAAATTTAATATTCCGATCATTCGCTGCAGACGTTTCGTGACTATTGTATTGTACGAACGTAACGAAAAGCAATCTCTCTCCAAAAAAACTATACTTAAACCCATTCAATCCACTCTTAAGTGTTGTTGAGTGAATCTCGAGTTTGTTGTGTTTTCTAATAAAAGTTTTCCGTTTTTTAAAGAATTTTTTGTTTTGTTTTTATCTATCGATAAAAAAAGAGATTCGTTTCTTTTTGAAGAAGTCAATTATTAGCATTTTGTTTTTTAAAAAAATTAAATTGTGAGTGTGAGTGTTTTATTAGATGATTTTTTTTTAATTAAACAAAATAAAACAGAATAAGAGACATTAACGAAAATTCGTTGACAGTTTCTTGTGTCTTCTGAGAATTTAAAAAAACAAATCTACAAGAAACATGTGTTTTTTCACTCAATTCTGCAAAATCGAGTATTGACTTTGTTAATCATTTAAAAAGAGAGAAACATTTTCGGAGTTTTCTTTCCGGTTATGGTGTTGTTTGATTTAAAAATGAAAAAAACAAAATAAAATGTGAGATATGTATGTTTCACACTGCTTAATTCACTCGTTTCTTTTGCTACGATTCATGCTACGCTCAAGGCTAATCAGTATTCATGCACTCATTATAAAAGACAGAGAACATTTCATCACATTAAGTCCAATGGCATAAAAATTGAAAGTACAACAATCGATCACACAAAATCCTCCAAAACCGAATTCGAAAATGGTATGGTACTACATCCGATATATACTGGTAAACGAACTATCAGCATACATGATGAAATTGCATATCCACCATATTCATATTTAAAAATGAGTTAGAAGCGCAAACTCTGAATGTGTCTAAATTAAGGCGCCAAATGCATGCGGCTTGCTAGACTTTCTCTTTTTTTTCTGTCGTCGTTGTTATTCTGCCATATCAAAATGAAACTAAATAATAACAAAAAAAGAAGAATTTTCGAGCGTTGTTTATTCATTGATGTGGTGTGTTGACGATACGCTGATATTGCTATCATGTTGATGCTACGAATTCTTGTTGCGAAACACAAAATCGAGAGATCGTTTCATTACACATTGCGGCGTTATATTTTTCTCAACTTTGCCGTTGCTGCTGCTGCCATCGCTGCTGTTGTTTTTATGGTGTAATGTATTTGGCTCGGTTTTAATGTGTCGACGAATTCCACTTTGGCATTGCAGACGCTAAACGATAAATTTCAAAAGACGAACCTACTACGATGAAACTTTAGTGTTGTTTTTTTTTCCTTCTTCGTCATGATGAAGAAGAAGCAACGTGTAACGGCATTAAAAGACCGAAAACCAGCAACAACATTGAATTGCGAGCGTTTGCACGTCGTCTCAATTTTTGCGTCTCTTGAATCGTGAGATTCATACCTATTTCCCATTTTTTTTTTCTCTTCTGTTAATTGCTGTTACATTTTGCAGTGCAGAATTTTACCATTCCATTTTCATAATTTGCAAATACGATCCGATGCGCACACCGTCAAGTTGCAATGTGTTAATACCATATTTTCATAATTTTTTTGCAATCGATCAGGTATGCAATATAAATTAGAAAATTCATCAAGTAAATATTGAAAAAAAAAAAAAAACGAACAGCAATAAACAAATGAAGAAAAAAGCCAACGACGGCACGGAAAGTGAAGATTGAAATAATTTCGAACAAAACAAAAAAGAGAATGGAAGAACTACAGATCGAAGTAGAAAAAGAAAAATAAGTATAGTACACGAAAAATTGCATTTTGTGATCTAAATACAAGCGAAAAGATGTCTTTGTCTTGTCTACTACACTTGATGCGGCTATGAATATCGGAACTACCATTCTTAGCGATCGCGAAAGAAAGATCCGACTATGTTTTTTTTCTTTCTTTCGTATTTAAATGTCAAACAAACAAAGTCATTCTCATAATCTAGTATATATTAGGGTAAAAGACTTCATTGTTTCATTTTCGTTACTTGGAGGCTGTATTTCATTGCAAACATTTTATTTTGTTGCATTTTTGTTGAATTGCGATTAAAAAACACATACATACAGAGATTATTAAGAATTCGTTTTTTTTTTTTAAATAAAAACCCACATCGAAATACAACGCTGATAAAAAAAAAGACAGAGAAAAGAAAATAACACAAACTCTACTCTGAATATATACTAAAAAATCAAGGCATATTAACAGATTTATATGATGGAAAAAGAACAACACGATTCAATGGCAACTGTACAAATGACCAAGGCCGATTATGCTGCCAGTGAAGTGTACAGTACAACAAGCGAAGCGCCACCGGTAAGTCACTTATTTTCTTTAACATCATTGACATTATATTGGAATTGATTGTGCAAAAATTAAACAAAAATCAACGAAAATTTAGATTCCACCATCTAAAACAAGCGAATTTTGATTATAATGAATGCGAAACTTCGGATCAATAAGCAGAAAAAAAATAGTCGAATTCAAAAATCATTGTAACGCAAATCATAAATTTGTTTTGAATGATCTTTTTGTTCGTTTATTTTAAAGAAAGACTGGGACCTTTCGATCGAAATAAACTTTTGTCGATTTGAAAGGTATTGCATGGCAGGAAAAAAAAACAGTTTGCCCACTGTGATTCAGGGTATAAATCATATTAATGTGTGAACAGTTTTTTTTTATCACCGTTGTTTACATTCTGTGTGCAATATGAACGGATTTGTCATTGAAATATTGTGCATCGCAGTTTAGATCAGTACGTAACTTGGTTGGCAAACAACTCAATAAAATTTCATCATATGCGAATTTTACTCTATTATCTGGATTATGAAGTGAACAAACATGTATATGCATGAACGCACATTATTACTAACAAAAAAGCATAGCACATGGAAAACGACGATGCAGTGAATAATCTTTTTCTTTTATTTAAGAAAAAATGCAACATCAGAAAGAAATATAATTTACTAACGCCTAACGAGTAAAAATTCAGATAGAGAGAGGGGGGGGGATATGAATGCATTTAAGATGCATGCCAATTCAAAAATGAGCAAATGAAATGAAGAGGAATCTACATCGTGTCGTTTTATGCGAGAATACAGATTTGCTTGCGTTTATGTGCATTTGATGGTTTTTTTTTCTCTTAAAAAAAGCACAGTCATTGCAATAATCAGCCAACTCAAACGCTGGAGATTTAAGCGTGCAGAAAAAGCAAGACCAAATAATTGGCATGCACTGTAAAAGAGAAAGAGACATCATCACCTCCAGCGCCAGCGCATTTTCTGTTGTTGTGTTGCCTTTACACCAAATCCATTTACTGAGAAAGCTATATTAATATTGTGAAAATGACTTGAAACAACAACAGCACTATAAAAACAACACTACTAAAAACAACTATGATTTAGAGATCAGTTCAGCAGAAATAGAAAGAAGCAAAAATAACGCCAAGAACACTATATCTGAACACAATACCGCACACAATTTGCATATTAAATTAGCCCAGAAATTTCATTTTTTTTTTGCTTCTCTATTATTCTATTTATCTCGATAGTGTGTTTTATTATTAATTCGTGTGTTTTTTTTTCTCTCCGCTCGTTCGTTTGTTGTTTAATGTTTTATTTTATTCACTCGTGCCATTCTCGTTTCTCTTTTGGATGTGTTGTGTGTGTATGTAGAAATTTGTGTGGTTTAGCACCTTTTCAATCTGCACCATATGATCATTACATTCTCTTTCTCTCTGGCTTTCGTGAATTGTGGCAACACATTGGTGCGGCTGCTGCTGCTGCTGCCAATTGTTCTTGTCGAACACATACCAAAATGATTCCAATGAAATTACCAAGTGTACCACCAAATTCACCGTTGGTGTCGAGTGAATGGTAGACGATTATCTTCACGTTTCTTTCTTTTAAACACGATTTTATGGGCAAAAAACCACATTATTTATTTAGTTTTTTTTTTGTAAGATGGGTAACCGAATGCATTTTTTATCTTAATTCATTTTGATACATGGGCGTTATTTTGCGCTTGAAACTACATTTCAAGTTTTAACGCGTTCGCGCGTCTCAAAAAAGAAAAATTGAAGAAGAAAAGATGATGAAGAAAAACAATACAAAATTTACATGGAAACCAACAAACGATTACGATTGCAGAAATGACAATAACCAAGTGCACGCAAACACGATCATATCGTCGAATTGTTGCTTAGCTAGACGAAAAACAACATCAGCTCTCTCTCTCTCTCTCTCTCTCTCTCTTTCGCTCCCCATCTGTGTTCACAACCATTCAATCAACAATGGTTTGATCGTGCGCAATTTATTTTGATGATTAACAAATTAAAGCGAAATTTGGCTGGCTTTGATCGCTTCAGGTATATAAAACTTCTCGCAAGAGTGGGATAGAATAAGAAGAAAAATGAAACACAAGTTCAAATTACCTTGAGTATCACAATGAATCAATGGATGATTTATAGTAGATAGGCTTTTTCGTTTTTTTTTTATATAAAGAACAAATTATGTGCCATGTTAATCTGCCCACTTAATGAAATCCAACCAAGAGAGCAAAATATAGCTGTTGTAATCAAATTAGCCTACATCAAAGTCAATCTACTGACTTTTATCGTAGCTGTGTTTGATTCCTCTCTCTCTCTCTCTAGATCTACCAAAATGACGATCAATCTTTACGTATAATTGTGTGATTTGTTGACCAATTCGAATTATTCGTTTTTCGTCTTAACTCATTCACCCATACCAGATTGGCACAAATCACACCGGTTCACAAGTGACATTTGTTATTTGAGACGAAATCAGCTCCAAAGACTGTGAAGAAAGTGTCATATTTAAAAAAAAATAGCGAAAAAAAATGATTTGTCCTCTATTTAACCCTTTTGAGACTGTGTTTTAGAAGGTTTTTCATGCTGATGTCATGCACATATACATACCAATCCATTAATAATAAGAGACACTTATTGCTTAACACTTGATTTCGTGACTTTGGTTCTTTGTCTCTCACCTGAATGAACATGTTTTCTAGTTTTTGCTATTCATCGCAAATGAGACCAACAACCAAAATAATTCATCTTTTGCAATTGTTTGTCCAATTGGTGCGTGATTAAACAATTTGGACTTTTGTTCTAGTGGCACGTTTTATTTAAAATATCGAATGCGCGCAAACATCTGCAATCATTTAACGTTGCGATCGCAATATTCAAAACGCTTTTTTTACTATTTGTTAGGACACACTAATTTTTTTTTTTTCCTCCATTTTTTTCTCTATAATTGAATGGGATACTTCTATTCGCGATATGTGTTTATTTCGTTGCTTCTGCTGTTCTTCCATAATAATAATTAATTTACAATTCAATGGGCTGTAAACATAAGTCGAAATGTGATCGTGTTGTGTGTGCGAGCTTGTCGCTTTGGACCGTCAAGACTTTTATTTCAATTTCATTTCGATTGTTTCTATTATTGTAATTGCGTTTTTAATAAATGTTATATGTGTCTTAATGCGATATGGTCGCTTATTTTCGAAGCAAATAATATAATAATAAATAAAAACCAACGAAATAACTAAATAAAAAGCCAGCACTTCATATTTCCGGTATGGTGTACACACAGGTGAAACAAAGATAATATGTGTTTTTGTTTTATTTTTTCGTTGTTTTTCGTTTCTCTTGAAACTAAAATAAAACAAAAGCGCGTCTTCGCCACCTGGCTTGGGGAAAAGAAATAGGAGACAGCGACATATGAAAAACATTCACGACACCCATAAGTGTTCAGTGTGTTCACTTATGGCAATCGTTACATAGATTTGTTTGTTTTCTTTACCGGTTTTTTTTTCTCTCTTCTGTTGTGCATACATCGGATTGGCATGCATAAACTTTCTGACTTTTTTGCAATTCACTTCATGATCTTTATTGTTTGTCGCTATGTGTATGTGTGTATCATGTCATTGTTTAATCCATTAGGTTCGCATGCATTTATGCTTTTGTTTTCTAATTCACTGATGATAACACGTACATGTTCCGTGCGCACATACACTGTTTTTTTTTTTTTGTTCCATTCGTCCAACTGATTACCAAGTAAAAACTTTTTATAACCACTGTTGCGAATATCCAAACAATACCATAATCTAACATGACACAAGATTCCATGGTTTATATTTAATTTTATAGCATTTTAACCGTATGAGTGGCGTTTTTTTTACTCTGTTCGAAATCATAACGGAAGTTTCATCTCTATATCTCTATGTCAACGTCGCGATCCATCTCATCACCGGACTGAAAAACATATTCTGTGGTGGTTTTTTATTCTGCTTTATATGGATTTGCATCGTTTGGGTTAAAGTTTGTATTGCTGACTTTTGGGTTAGCAAGTCAGTGATTTATGAGATATAATCGTTAAAAACAAATCGCCTATCCAATTAACTGTAGATTTAGATTTGATGCTTAAAAATGCGGTTTTCTATTTTCTTGTCGGGTCCAATTTCCGTAAGACTCTATTAACCAACATACCATTTAACCATTAAACAGTTTTATATATACATAGTTTTTGCATTACGCATAGCGTTGTGCAAAACGCTAAATTCGTTTCCGTTTCTAAAGACACATAGAAAAAGACACTGTGTGCCTATATGTTTATTTTTTTTTATGTAAAGGCATATAACGCAAAGCTAAAAAGAAAAAAAAATACAAAAATAAAACAGAAACGCATGCATTTTACATGCTTGTGCTAGCACAATATTGACAATAGCGAAAATGCGTAATTGGTACGCATGAAACGGCATGGTTTGTGTTCTGTTTTTTTTTTCCCTTTTTTAAATATATATTCGGTGTTTAAGCACCATGATAATAAATTGGACAAAATTGATGGTTTACGGCACAGCATTCAGTTATTGTCTACTTTAGCGAATGATAATAATTGCACAGCGCTGGAAAGCATTTGTACACGGCATTCAAAATTTTGTAAAAAAAAAATTATGACTAAAATTTTTTTAAAGATAATTAAATGCGCTTTAAAGGAAAATGCTTTTGGGCAATTTGTTTGTGGAAGCATTGCTCAGATTCACATAGCAAAGATCATCCATTTCCACAATAACGCTTGTCATCCATAAATGCAACACACATAAACATGCATTTCGTGTCAATGGACAAACAAGAGTCACATGAGTTCAATGACGGTGCTCTGCCAGAAAAAAAACACACCACAAAACGGCAAAGAGCACCACTGCCACCGCTGCTAGCGGCACGATTTTCGAACAAAAAATATATATATATCTAATAAAATCAACGTAAACAAGCATGTAATTTTATGAAATGACGTGTCACTTTTTTGATGATATATGCACACAAATTTGGAATAATTATTAATGCAAAATAAAATGATAAAATTTTTGTTGTATATATTCTATATACACTTAGTGTAATGGCAAAAAAACGTAAAGAAAAACGTCAACAAACAAATTTGCAGTTCGTAATTTCAATACAGTGACACACACCTGCAAATTGGCTTGCGCAAATTGTGTCTCGTATGTTCGGCGAATGCGCGTGACTCGATGGCTATTAGGTTTATTATTATTATTTTTGCTGAATGTGTATGTGTGTACTTTTTCACTCTTTGCTCTCCTCCATAGTGTTCATTTTCTTTTTTTTTTTTCTGTACTCAGTTTCATCAAATATGTTTGTCGTTTGTTTATGCTATGTTCACGTACAAAACTGAATCTCGCTTTCTGTGTATGTGTTTGTTCTGCAGTGATTTTTTTTCTTCGTCTCTTTTATTTTGTATTTGCTCCGGTGTTGTCCATTCATAGCTTTTAGCGGGTCAAAGTCGAAATTGAAGCGAAACGTTCAGTTTATGGTCGCTTGAATGGTAACACTACTTTGCAAATTAGCACCAATGGCTTTTCAAAACCAGATTTTTATTTGTATCGATATATATATATACACATTTTCTTTTTGGTGACACAAAACAAAAATCGTTTGTTTGTTATTGCTATTATTTCTCTTTATCTCACGAATTTATCAAGATCTCTGCTTTTGTATGCACGATACATTTGACTAATTTGATGATTTGGACTAAATAAACAAATCAACAGCTGAATGTCTGTTTTTGGCATCGTTTTGTTTTTTAATGAGTCACAAATTGTTTTTAATGAGTTTTCAAAGTGTTTTTTTTTTGGAACGGGATCTTTCAATAATACATCTCACATTCAAATACTTGCAATTTGGTCGATTGCAAACAGTTTTTTTCATTTGTCATGAATGTAAAACCAAATGCAGAGCGAGAGAGGGAGAGAGATCCAAATGCAAATTGAAAGGGACCGTAGTCGATCAATGTTGAAGGACACACCTGAGACCATCGTGGCGAATTTTAAAACATCTGTTGCAATATTTGTTTCTCGAAACGAGTAAAAAACTTGATTTTTAAGCGATCGAAACTCGTGGTTTCAATGATAAGAACTCTGGGAGAGCAAGTATAAAGAAAGGTGACTTTCAATAATTTATTCAAATTAAATGAAAAATGCCAATAAAAACGTTTGTCTTAATTCAATCGATTAATTTAAAAATAAAAAAGGTGTTCATCTTTGAAACGCCAAGTAAGTGGAGATGACGTAAATTGTCGAGCTTAATTTATAAATGCTGCTTTTTACAAAAACCGCATCCAAAGTTCCCGGATTCATTTGCCACAGCATAAAAAAAAACAGGTAAACCAGGCAATATAATGAAAAGCAACGATGTAAACAAGGAAAAAACCCGAAATAAGTATAAATAAGCTTGACTGACTTCTTTGCTTCTCTTCTTCACCCCACCATTTCCCCCGCTCATCTTGATATATGTTTGTGGATTTTCTCTTCTGCTTTGTTTGGCGCTTACAGATTACATTTTTTTTTGTTTGCTTTTATTGCTTTGTCACTCGATTCGCACAAAAGCCAACCGAATGACATTTTATGATGGACCGGAATGATTTGGAGATATCTCGCGGTGGTTCGAATTATACAAGCGAATAAAACAACAACAACAAAAAAACACTAACCATCAAATAAAAGAAAACAAACTTAAGTGAATAGCAAAACTAGCCGAAAAAAGCCCCACCATAGCAGGGTTATAATTGCTAATGCTAATTAATAATAATTATTTCGGTTACGTATGTTATTTTTTTGCACAAACACAACTGCTTTCCTGTTTGCAATTTCATATTATACGCACACCGAACCGCTGTCATATAGGGTGGGAAAGGTGGATAATAATAATAGCAGTGAAAAAAATTGTCACAATAATTTCGAATATCACAAACATTGTTGCAGGAAATTCACATGTGATCTGTCCTGACACATAAATATGATTGAGAGAGAGAGATGGGGAGAATAAACGAAATAAAAATAGTAACCAAGATCATGCATTCGACTTTGGGTCATGCACAATCGAATCTTTGGTTTGTCATTTACGCCTCGATGAACTCAATAATAATCCCAGTCGATTACCCGTGCACACTCGAATCAACAACTGACTGATAGTCATATTTTTGTTAAAATTCTATACATTTCACAATAGATACATTCAAATGATAAGCGAATTCGATTAAGTAATAATAATAGAATGAAAAAAAAAACACGGCAATCATCATTTTGCATGTGTATTGCATGATTTAATCGACATCAGTTGATAGTGCGATACTGTTCCAATCTAGCTGAATCTTATGGACCGAAACGAATGAAAAACTGAACGATACAAATATGCGCAGTGCAATGCAGTGTATATTTTGGGCAATGAGACTTTAATTCGATTGGATGATAATATATTTGTTTCATTATCAAATGCCGAATCATCAAACAATGCTATATATACTTTCTGAATGTCATCAATGTGACATTCAATATCCGCATATATGTGTGAGTGCGTCCGTGTTTATTTTGATTGCAAACAAACAAATATATAAAAAAAAAAGAAATATCAAAATTTTAAAGTATAGATAATATATTACATTTAGCGGTAATTTGAACAGGATAATTGATGTTTTGGATCATTACCAGTCCAGAACATGTGATTGTCGCGTTCTTTCTTTCGATTTCAACGTCATTTATTCCGAATTGGATAAAAAAAAACGGGTGTTTGAAATTTTAGAGAATAAGCAAGTCGTGGAAGTACTGAAATGAAAATCAACTCTTGGGGACTTTTCGAGTCTTGCACTTTTCTCGGCGCGCTTCTATTTAAATACTATTGCAGAAAATGAAATTAACACACATATACACACAACACTACTCTCACTGCGACGAAATTAACATGAATATCTTAATAACGATACATTTTTTTAAAAAATAAATTCATACATTTATAGCGTCGAGAGAGGCACGCCAGTTCAGCTAAATTGAAATTTAGAGAAAGAAAGAAGTGTAATAATGCAAAAGATCGTAAAAGGAAAATGATGCAATTGATTGTTTAGTTTGTGTGTGTGTTTTTTTTTCGTATTTTTTTTTTTGTACTTTGAGAGTGTACAGATATAGACGATTATAAAACATAAAAATAGCTGATAAATGAAAAAAAAATTTATTCAATTCGCATCGCTTTGTAATTGCGAATGAGCAATGCATATACATTTAATCAACGAATTACCGCACATGTTGCTACTGCACATAAAACTTGTACAAAGAAGCAAAATGTAAGAAGAAGAAAAAAATTGAAAGAGAAAAAATCAACATAACCAAAGAGAAATATCATGTGAGTTAAAAGAAGAGAATAAAATAACAGAAATAAATATGAGCGTGAGCGAACGTGTATCGTATTGAATTTATGCTGTTTGATTTACCTTCACACTCATGAATGTGGTGTGCGCAAAATTGCGCACAGTTCACCACGGTAAATCAAACAAGCAGAAATATATAAAAATATATGAGTGAAATACATAGATTGAGAGGCTCATGCCATATAGAGAAAAAAAACATATTTTCTGTTAGATCGATGTTAACAACGCACAAAGAGAAGAGTTCAATATATCTTTATGTAATTCTTTCGATTTGAACGTTGTTTTGTAATTCGATTTTCAATTTTTTTTTCTGTCTACTTATACTTGGCTTTGTTTCATTATTTTTGACTATATCTTGGACGATGAAAAAAAAGATATGTTTCGGTTTTTCTTCCATCATCTTTCTTAACAATTTCTTTCATTGAATAATCACACATAACCGTTGAGCCTGTTTGTATATTTGAAATGTGCTTTTTTGCTCACTCTTTTCCATATATTGCATCGAGTTGATTTCAATTAAGTTGTTTTTTTTTTCTCTCTTTCGACAACTATTTCATTTCACACTTGGTCGCTATGAAATCGAGAACTGTTTTCACTAAAGTAATATCGGTAGCCCCAATATTCCGAAATAGTCAGGTCGTTTTTTCTTCTTTCACTTACATTTCAATCCATTCCGACTTTTTTTTTATTTCATTACACATTGGCACGCTTATGGAGAAGGAAAGAAAAAAAATCATGTATTGAAATTATACACGATCGATATGGATATAGCTTTTTTTTCTCTTCTAATTTCATTGAAACTTCCGATTTGAAATGATGTTGATGATAAATTGTCTGCATATTGATTGATGTTGATGCTATTAAGTGAAAAATATGCAATAGATTGGGATTTGGTGTGATGTCCCGACCATAAACGATATCGAAATGAAAATGTAAATTCTATTCAATTGATAATTTATCGAGCAAATTTCCATAAATTGTTTCACATATAAAGGTGAGCCCACGTAAATGTTTATTTATAGAAATGTATGTGCATGTTCATTTTGGATTCTCTATTTCTCTCTCTCTCTCTGTGTGTGTGCGATGATGATGAAGTTTTCTTACTTTCATGACAGCATTTTTAAGCATTTGAAGTGGATTTGACGGTTTTAAAGTGAAATCAGTGAGAAAGAAAGAAAAGAGGTGAACGACACTCAAATATATTATCATGGCAAGATGTGAGTGCGCGCACATTTCAACAACAGAAAAATGAAAGAAAAATCAGCAAAACTAAAAGCGATGACGCCAGATCCAGGCAAAATGGGCGAACATGCAATAATATCGCACACACAAAACAGCAACGGTCAAGTCATAAATAACGCATATCGGGCACACACACACAAAAAGCTATTTTATGATTTTCGAACGTGTTTGCATGTTTCCAGCATTTGTACTTATTTTGTTTTTTTTTTCAGCAGCTTTTTTCTGTATATTTTCGAAATAAGTGGCCGCAAATCAAATCGAACCGAACAAGAAAGATAAAAAAAATGTGTACACATCATGTTGAAATTACTAATGTTAAAAAGAACATCAATTCAAAAAAGATGTCCAATCGTTTTCTTATGAAATTTTCCATTGCGATACACATCGCAACAATTCAAGCATTGATTCATCCGTATAATCATATGGGCAATGCTGCAGAAGAAAAAATTAAATGCACGTGATTTCGAATCCGTCACTATCACATTGACATGCTAATGTGGCTCCTCACATTTCCAAACATCGCGAATTTGTTTGTTTCTTTGCAAATTTTCGTTGTTATTACCACTCACCACAGAAGATCACACCAATAAATTTTAACTGGCGTTTGCTAAATGCTATTTAAAGTAATTATAATTTGATGATTAATGGAAAAAACAAAACAATTCAATCGACCTTATTCAAATTGAATAAGGAAATGCTACAAAAAGGTTTCGGCAATTAATTCTTTCAGCGTCATTTTCAGGCGATATTATTGTTAGATTGTTTCTGCTGTTTGTGTGTTGGTCCGAAATTGCGATTACAATACTGTGATAAAATTGAAATAAATTAATAATAAACACAGACTCACACTATTGACAAATATTTCGGAAGTTTTTATGTGTCGGCCACAATGAGCGCATTTTTTTTCTTCCAATGGTTTTTTCTGTTTCGTTTTTAACCATAAATATTTCAATGTCTGCTATTTCATTAAATCGAAACGATAATAATGCTGTTGTTGGTTTTTTTTTTCTCTTGGGGCTACTCTGCTTCGACCACTTCGATCAAGGTTGAGCCATTTTTATTTGGCATTGTTCTATTTTCGCCTTTTGATATTTGGAAACGTGCATGTTTTTTTTTCCTCAAATAATTGGAGTGAGATAATTGTAGTTTGTAAAGAGAACGACAAAGATGGCATGAGTTCATTCAGAGAATCGAGAAATAAAATAAAATGGAATGGAATTTTTGATGCAATTCGAACTGAAGAAATAATTTTCACATGATGAAAATTTCGAGGAAGTGTTGCGTTTCCATATTCTAGAAATGAAAAAAACAACAACAACACAAAATATTGCGTCTCGACGCTGAAATATTGAGGAAAACACTTTCGCATATGCATTTTTCTTCAGTAAATCTACTTCTCCATTCCGTTGCATATCCATATTACCACAAAAGGCATACCATGCAATTTGTATGATGCATCTTAATTTTTATAAGTATTCAAAGAAATATTGAATAAAATATATTTAATTGTTCCCACCACAATGCCAAAAAGTAAAGTATTTCAATATTTCAATGCAAAACTGTTCATTTTACCGCAAGAAGAGAGAAAAAAAATTATATCAATAGATACCATAGAGCGTGAAGCGTGCATCTGCGTAAAACAACATCTTCTTAATGCCGCCTCTTCAAAATCAAGCAGCGTGTATTTGGTGTGTGTGTGTGAGATGATTAAAGAAAAAATAAAGCAAAAAAACGAAAACTTTCTGATGGAGACAGCAAGTACCACACTCAGTAATAATAATGACGCATTCAAAATAATCGCGAAAGCAAGAAAGAGAATGAAAAAGTCAGAATACGTAAAATGAAGGGGAAAATCTCAAGTATGATGATGATCATGTTGTAGAGAGAAAAAAAGAAGGTGATTTTAATTGAAAAAAAATGTACTCAGAAAATTATAATCAATATCGTAGTCATTTAACAACCATTTCATTCACGCATTTCCGTAATAATTGATTGAAATTATGGCCATAAATAGAAACTTGATCTTTTGTGCAAATGGAATTTTTGACTTCGGCTCCGGCGAATCACATTCAAAATAACGGGCAGTTTAGTGAACTTGGTATTATTATTATTGCTTGAATTGAGTTATTTTCTTCAGTTTTCGTAACTTTCTTTGTGCAATTTTCAATACAATGCCGCATTAAAAGTACTCAACTTTGGCAATACGCCGCAAAGACGAAGACCAAACGGTATGAAAATGTAAAGCAACGATGCACGAAATAAAGAAATAAAATAACGATCATACTTAATCATTTCTTTAAATTGAATAATCAAAACAAAGAATACTCTCTCAAGTTTATGCAGCATGAGCAGCAGTCGAAAAGCCGTTTCTTTAAACGAGAGTGAAAGAAATATTGGATGCATCTTCGGATGAGCAATGAAAAATGTCCATCGGCGCATTTAAGAAAAGAGAGTACATTTTCGTTATGTTTTATTGTTTGTGAAGTAGAGAATGCACAGCAATTTAATGCGATGTTGGTGTATTGAACATTGTATTCGAACCATTTCGTTTTGCTCAAAAACACCGAAAACCACTCTTGATCGAAACGAAGAAAGATGGACAGATGAGATAGAAGAAGAAGAAAGATTTCAAAGTTCAAAATCGAGAAGCATACAAAATTACCTTTGTTGGTTGGATTGAGTCGAAATTAAAGTGAAAGTGACGCCAATGCTTTCATCCATGCAACCAAACTGCGTTCGCATATTCGAATCACCAAAATACAAAGACTTCTTGTATCGAAACAAAAATATCAACTGACGAACGTAAAAACGAAGAGCTGAAGCGCATCGTCGAAAAATTGCTCATTCAACTATTTCAGAAGAATTATAATTCGATTGCTTTGAATTCGGAATCTTGCGACTGAATTAATATCCAATTGCGATGGTTTTCATTCAGTTGATTCGACTATGCAATTTTCTTCATTTGTTTCGTGTGTTTTTGTTGTTGGTTATTGCTGTTATTAACTACATTTCTTTGTGCCACTTCGATGAGCGATATCCAATTTGTTTGGCTACATAGTTTGTAATGGCAATAATATTGTAATGAATAGTAAAAGCGCATTTCTTATCGCAGCGCATGGCCATTCAAAACGTTATAACGCTGCTAATTATTCTGCACTAATTCAAAAAAAAAATTACAAATACATATGATATCCAACTGGATCTAATGAAGCTCAATCTAAATCGACGCGATGCGATTGCATTTCAATTTCGTATTTTCACTTTGACCGACCGATTTTCCACTTCAAGCCAACTATAATAATCGTAAAGATCAGCTTATATGATATACGGATGTAATCGTAAAGTGTTAATGCAAATGTATACATGTTGGGCCATTTTTATTCCGTTTTCTTCATTTGAACCGTCTGTTTCTCTATTTAAATTCTGTTGGCAACATGGAAAACTCTTTCAAATTTACATTTTTTCAAATTTCGATTTTTTCTTCATTTCGTTCACTGACAATCTATCATATTTGCGTTTAGAAATTTAATATGTGTTGCATTGTTCGTGGAATTTTGTGTGTTCACGGCGCTTGACCAATCCAATTTCCATTCAACATACATTTGTATTTATTATTATTTTTTTTTTCATCTGTATTACAACGATCCAATATTATAATGAAAGAAATCTCATTGCTGCAATCGGTATTTCTTTCTTCTTTTTATTTATTTATTACGATAGATATACATGTTTCGTTTTTATGATCATACAAAACAACTACAATAAATTGTAAACCATACAGATATGTCGAATCAAATATGTACGCTGTAAGTTGCGAAGACAGTCAATGGAAACTAGATAAAGAAAAAACGATCGATGAATCAATCGTGCGCTTGCGAAAATATAACATTTGAATTGAGTGCAATTACAGTTGTAACTATATTTTCGGCAACATTGGACCAAACATCAATATGCGACCGGAAAAAAATATCCAACCAAATGCAAATCTCGTCAATGGAAAAAACAAATGTTAAAACACGTTTGGCATAATGCTGAATTGAATTGAAATTACGTGAAAAGAGAAAAAAATGAAACAAAGTAGAAAGAAAAACAAAACAAGCCCCAAAACAAGTCTGCACCAATGAAATCCATTAATTAGTTTTTTTTTAATCTAATCTACACGTTTTCCCCGTTGCCGCAAAAGATATATATATATAAACAGTGATTAATGTGTAAAACAACAATCGATCGCCATGTACGCATTTGATGAAGTGTGTTTACAATTAGTTTTCAAATGAAACAAAAATCATTTTTCAACGTTAGTTTTGTTTCTTTGTATTGTGTATCAATGAGAAGAAAGTTGCACACGCGAATGTTTTCATATTATGGACACACACAATGTACATGAATTAGCGATTCAGGCGACAAATCTATTCAATTTGAAAAATTCACCGAATTTGAACTGTGACCATATTGGCATGAAATGGACAAATCCAACTGTTTTCGTTTTAGCAATCAGCAAATTGTTTTGATGTTGGCATGAAACCTTTTTTTTTTTAATAAAACAAATATTTTGAATACGAAAACAAACGCACTGAAACAATAAAGAGGTTACTTCACCCCTCAAAGTTGTATTTTGATAAAATAAAAAAGGTGCTTGATTACGCTTGCAAAAATGTGAATATTTGATTTTTATCGGTTCCTGTGAGAAAGCTTGGAACCCAAAAAAATATTCCAAAAGTGACATTCAACCATACGCTTCTGTTAACTCGAAATAGAATTAAAAAATCTCAAAGCGAGTCTGACTACAATTAAAAATGAAATCGATAGTTTCAAAACGATAATACTCTAGGGGATATCCATGCGAATTAGAATTAGCACATTAGCAAAAAATAGGGAAATTTACATGAAGAAAATAGCAAAATTAGCAATAAATAGCAGAATTAGCACTGTACACGTATATACTTTAGTAAGCATTTATTCTTGAATATATTGAAATAATTAATTAAAATAAAATTCACAAAACAAACGAATTGAATAGTACTGAACTAAAATGTATCAAAATATGTAGTTAAATACGCTTTTTCTCATTTTTAAATAAAAATATATTCAATGGCACGTAACCAAGCACGTTTCATCTGTATTAACTACAATTTACGAATTGCAATCGGAAATGTAGATTTGATGACAGATTTCTTACTGAAAACGTATACGCTAGTGCCTGCTTCAAATATACACGTTGAAAGTGTCAACTTGAAACATTTACGTAAACACATTTCAGTTATTCGATCATGCTGTCAATCTGACGTATGCAATATTTTTGACGTACTAGAGAAATTAGCAAAAAATAGCAGTATTAGAACAAACTAGTAGAAATACTAGCAGAATTAGTGAAAACTAGAGAGAAATAGCGTTTATTATTATAAATTATTCGATCTGCAATTCACGGTTATCCCCTAGATAATACTAATCGCAGGACAGTCCAAATGACTGCGCAATTAAATATAATTTTGCCGACTACTGCCGAAACCGCTGATTTTCAAGCTGATTGATCTTCTGGACAAATTGTTTCTTTTTTTTGGTTGCGAAAATAATGGACAATGAAAATTTAAAAAGTGCTTAGCTTCGGCTCAAAAATCAGGCAGCCAGACAAAAAGATTGTTGAAAAATAGATAACCGATTTTTGATGCATAAAATTCGAAATGATTTAATGGTTTGTTAACCATCATCCGTGAAGATCATTCGCTTTTCCCAATATTTCATTGAGTCGTGTTTTGCGTTGATTGTTGTTGAAAAATGGACAACGCCAAACTAATTAAAGCTTGATTATGGCTTCAAAGTTTCGTTCAACAGCCCCAAATATTTCTTTCGCTTAATCAAATTCCTAAAAAAAGCGCATTTTGGTGAAATTCAATAATTAAATCGATCGATATCGATACGAATCTCAGCACCAAACATGTTGACAAACAAAAAGAAGTGTTTTATTGCGCAAATTGCACAGTTCATTCTTTTGAAAAGGAAAAAAAAAACAAATCAGATTTGTTATGTTGAATAAAGAGTGTTTCAATCATTTTTTTAGCTGGAGGTTACATGATCGACACATGAGATTGAAATTTTATGCGCATTCAAATTGTGAATTTATTATTTCAATTATTTTGCCGTTTGTAATTTGCATTGGCTTCGTTAATTTTTTTTTTGACCAAGAACACGCACTCGCGAGACATTTCGCACAATTTTACCTCACTGCCTGGCGGCTGTATACGATTAACGATCGCTTTGTGTTAGCATTTCATCCATCTGGCGATCATGTTTCTTCGGTAAAATTTATCGAAGGAAAAAAAAAACACGCGGAGATTACAGCTTTTTGGATAATAATCTTTTTGGTTTCAGACATTTTCAGCATCATAGATTGTCGTGATATCAACTAATATGAAAGAATCGCATACATATTCATAAGTGGTATGGCACCCTGATCGGTATTTCATATACGTAATTTCGACTGATTGCCCAACAACGTAATGATCCGATGAATTCTTTATTATGTGTCTTTGCCATCGCGACTTTTATAGAAGATTGATCAAATGCCTCACCCCGGCTGAAGTTTCTTGTTTGGAATGTTTCGTTGATGAAATTAATCGGTGTAACATTTTAGAAGAAAAAAAAGCACACAAAAAAAATCGAGGTTCACAAAACATCGAAATTTTCAACTCACACGGTTCACTTATAATGTTTTTGTGTAGATTCAACCATGACTTTATTTTACTTTACTGTGATCAAGCGTAATCGAGACAGAGACAGAGGAAGAGAGAGAGAGATCATAGCAACGCAATGGCAAGTAAAATGAATCAACAGCATCGCACACACACACAGCAATTGCGACCGCGAGAAAAGAGCAACTACATTAAATGATGCGCAAAAAACTTTCTAATAGTTAATGTATTCGCTCCATAATCATGACGTGCTTATGCTTTAGCCGTGTTAATGTATTCAATATAGATATTCGTTCTTTACTGTGTCATGTCATAATATGGGGCCTTAAATGTCTATTGTTTATTTTGATTGCGCTGTGCTCTCGGCTCCAAAAGTTCATTCGCAAGCGCGCTCGCGTGCACACACACACACACACCAAACAAGCGCAATGAATTTGGCCATGGTGTTGCTGCTTGATGTTTGGATTACGGCGATGATGATGATGACGATGTTGCTGATGAATCCAAACAATGACAAGCTTCGCTACAATTGTGCGAATTTTTTTTTTTGGTTCATGTTTGCATCGCCACAGAAAGCAGAACATGTTTTATTTTGCAGAGAAACAAAAAAAAAAAAAAAACAAACAAACGATAGAGATGAAAAAAAGAAAACTATCAAAAGATTTTTTTTTCTCGCAGTGAGAATTAAACGATGCGTTTCGGTAATTGATTGAAATCATTTCTCTTTATGCATTATATGCGGCACGATGAATTTCCGGGATTTTTCATGTTGGTTTTCTTCGTCTTCCATTTTGTTAATGCAACGCATTTTGCGTGCTTGTGCAAATCGAAAAACATGCGCCTTCATACCAGATTGTATTGTCTCATCGGTGTGACATGATGCGATGCGCTCGTATACGAATCGGATTACGTTTGTTAACATTAACATTGAACGGAAAAATGTTCATTATTCAAATGCGGAACGAAATGAAATCGGATGTTCTTCGGATTATTGTTGTAAATCTTGGCATTTTGGATTAAATAATGGTTCGGCTAAATAATCAAATTATTAAATGTCAGCTCACTGAAATCTAACGCCATCACATTTTTATTGTAAAAATCAACCATTTAGAAGTGTCGGACACTTTAAAATTAAAACGATTTTTGAATGCGAATGAGATTAATGTATTCCATTTATTTCAATGCCAATCGTGCATTTACAAATTTCGCATAATGAAATTTACCACTTTTTTTCCTTCTCTCCACACGATAATAATAAAATTAAACAATAGCGTGGCAAAATTGACATCGGACGCCATGATTTAATCAGGCAATTGTAAGGCGACAAAATAAGAAACAAGGAAATTTCGTGTCGTTTAAAGATGTGTGTGGTTTATTTTTTTACATAAAAAGCGTCGAAAATACTGTTGTATGTTTGTTTTTTCTTCGGATATTTATCGCAAATTATATGTATCCAGCGCATCATTACCATTCATTAATTGTGTTGTGGTCGGGACAAGTACGAATCTTGTGAAGTATATGTTAATTAGTGCTAATTACTTTGTTTTTGAATTTCGTGAAGCATTTATGAGCTTGCGGTGTCTCTTTTTTATTGACTATCATTGAGGGTTGAGCATTATCAATTAAGCTATCAACATTGAAATCGGTTTTTAATATTTTGAACTTTAATTTAAAGTGATTTTTTTTTGTAAAGTGCTTTTTTGTTGTAATAAATTTCAACATTTCTTCATCTGATATGGAGTTTCCCATAAAAACAAGTAACTGCTTGCAGGAAAAAAAATTGATACAAACATGTCAGTTGATTGATGTGTATATCGATGAACGAGTATGTGTTGTTTTTTTCTGGTCAATTTCGAAATGTGTTCAACTGTTGATTTAAAGTAACGATTCTGTTTGCGAAATGATCGCAATCGAGAAGTAGATGATACTTAAAAAAAACTTGACATTGATTGAGGTTAGCTTTGATTGCTGCACACTTGTTTCTATTTTATTATTAATTTCTAGAACAACAAAACTATAATTATTGTTATGGTGTACGATTTTGAAATCAAAGCATCCCACCCGGCGATCTTTTTTTTATCAACAAAATTGCGATCCGGCTTCGGAACAACAGAAAAAGAAGAAACGTCTAATTACGTAGATTAATTATCTTTGAGAGGGTTCTTGGCATGTGCACAGGATGATTAAAATAATTCTCTCATTCAATGTGAAACGTAAATATAAATCGGATTTCTGTCAATCGCAAATATCAATTCGAATTGCGAGGGAGAGAGAGAGAAAAAAAAATGATTGGCATTTTCCAGTGATTTGGAACTGAAAAAAAGCGCTAGGTTCAATGATAAAAATTATTGTAAAGCATTAATGGAAACTAATCAGAATGGCCTTGTGAAATGATAAATTGTGTCAATTGGTGTTGATACGCAATTAATCTACTTTCCACCGCTTTCCACTCATGCGTTTGAAGAAAAAAAAAATATATGCACGCTTGTACAGTTAAACTACCCATATCGATGGAAAAATGCCGAAACACCTGAATACATGACTGAATATCTTAAAGCGCCAATTCTTCAAAAAAGGCCGCAAAATTATAACAAAATAAAAAAAAAACACCAGACAACCATTCAAATCTGTTGCGGCCTCTGCTCTTACCGTTCCATATAAAAAAAGACGCTAGATTTGCAAATTTACAATGTGAACCAGCAAATGATTTTTCGGTGTTTGCGTCTATTCTTCGTTTTCAAGTTGTTAGTTTAATTGTTAATGTTAGTTAAAAGTCAAACATGAGTTTTATTTATTGTTTTGACGCCATTATATGTTCATGAGCACAAAGTGACTTTTCGTCAATTTTCATGCTGTGTACGATTGTTTTTTTTTTCTTCTCTTCACTTCTTTGCTCTTCGCTATGTGCATTTTGTTCAAGGCCATCGACACTTTGATGTTTGTAACTTTGTGTGTGTGTGTTCAATTTATCATTGAGCTTACACTATGAGCTCTGGCATTGTTTTTCTCTCCTCTGAATGTTATTTTTGTTTCACTAGTTTGTTTTAAACCAATTTCAAATGTGTTTGTTGTTTTTCGCATAAAAGTTTGTTTTCTTCGCTCAAAGTGTGTGACTTGTTGAGTTCAGCGCAATCGTTCATCAATGAGAATTTACAAAATGGATTTAATTGGAGGTAGGGGAAGAGCAAATTGTTTCAAAAAACAATTTATGATTGATTTTGAAGCTTTCCAAAAAAACAACAACACCGTGGCATTAAAATGATCAATCACGCCCATCATTTCAATTTAACAAGTATTTGAAATGAATCCGATTTTCCCAGGTTTCAACCATTAAAAATTACAACATTTTCCAATTTGTGCGCTTGCCCATCATCTATTAAATCATTTTGGCCAATTATTTTGCGGATTAACTATGATTCGATCACAAACCAGGCACAAAATCGATCTATTGCAACATAATCGGGATAATTGGTGCTGTGAGATGATGATGATCAATGTTTTCCGTTGGTTTTGGTTGAAGACAATTTTCGGACGTCTGTCCGCAACGGTTACATAATCGACGATTGCGCGTAACATTTATTACAGCTTCTTCACTTGAAGACCGGTTTGCTTATTATCACCTAGAAAAGTGGATAATAAGCACAATAGAAACATGAACGAAGCGAATATATCGGTGGAGTGACATCAATTGCTTTGCTCAACATTTATCCATTTCATCAAACAGATATGGATTTATTTTCGTTTCATTGTCAATTTTAAGCTCAACTCTCCAATTACATTTTGGTTGTGTACCATTGTGCTTTTTTTTGTGTGGCATTTTATGTCTGTTCTTTGGAAACCTGTTTTATGGCTTCATTTCAATCCAACGAATGAAATATACACTTGAATACATTATTCGAGTCAATGCAATTGACAAAGATGGAAAAAATGATACAACCAATGAGAGAGATAAAGAAAGAAAAAACAACAAAATTATGAACAAACCATTGTAAAAGTTATATCGCTGTATCGAGCATATAAATAAATTAACACTTTAAACGTATGTATAATAATGATATTCATGTAGTCGTGTCTTATTAATGCTATTGTTATGTGACAGCTTGCTATTTTTAAGCTGTTACCAGCAGCAGCGTCATCAACAACAAAAAAAACGACATGCACATACTTTTGACGTGCGAAAGTACCGTATAAGTAAAAAATAAAACGATCAAAAGACCAACCAATCACAAAAACAAAATTAACTAAAATAAAAAAAGAATAATCCAAAATATTGCTTGATTTAACTTAACTTTAGGAAGAGATTGATCAAATCAATCCATTGAATGTATTGTATTTAATAATGTTTTTTTTTTCTTTTTTTCTTCCTTCTCCTTTATGTGGTATGTCTGACCAGGCGTACAGACGGGAAACCAGTTCAGTGCGAATTGCAAAAATTATTGCCGTAACCGTAATTGCGTCGTCATTGATTTTGGGTGCATTTATTTTAGCATCATCATATTTACAAGCGCGTGCATCATGCGATCAAATGCAAACATTGGATTCGATCTTGGAAAAGGAGCTCATGTTGGAAACATTACAGGTAAGTGAAAACAAAGCAAATACCACATTATCAATTCAATCTTCGCACTCATGTTCCCCCTCTCACCCGTCTGTGTCACGCACAAGGGTGAATCTCTTTGTTGTTATTTCTCACAAATACGCAAAAGATAGCATTGAACAGAATATTTGATAATTGAAATTAGAATAGAACGACTCGCGCAGTTCATTGAAATTGAAAGTGTTTTATTTTTTGTGTTTGTGTTATTCATTCGGTTGTTGTTGTTATTATAATATGCATTCGTATCGTTTACGAAACAAAAGAGCTATAAAAATTGAACAGGTTTTTGTTACCTTCAACGATGTTGTTAGTTTTGTGTGCCGTATTTTGTTGCTCTCTGCTGTGTTATTGTTTAAATACAATTGAGACTGCATTTTTATCTACAATGAAATAAATTTCTATTTGCAAAATGGTGAAGAAAAAAAATGTAGCTAGACAGACTAACGAGTGGAGCGAATGAAAGAGACGCATTTCGATTGGGAATCGGTTTCATTGTCGTGATTTGCGTTATTTCAAGGCATTTATTTTTTTATCCATTGACTTCATTGAAACTACAATTTTTCGTTCCAACACTTTCTCTGCTCAATTTATAGACATTGATATTCAAATCAGTTGGCTGAAGGGGAAAAAGGGAACCAACGCATTTTGTTTGACCACAATTTTTTTTTTGTATGCAATTGAGCGAAATAATTAACGTTGATCAACGTAAACAAAAAAAAAAGGCGAACGTTCCAACAACACACGTATGGCACAAAACACGAAAGAGATAGATAGAGAAATAGAAACATTGAGTGAAAGTGGACGCTCATTGTGCGTACATAAAAATCGGTCAAATAAATCATAATATGTATGTAAAATGAAACGGCTGCAAATTCATATATGGAATATATATATATATATATTTTGATTAATTTCAAAATCGAATTTGAGCACAAACAATTCCAATTTTCAACGTTTCGAACGTTTTTGTTTGATATACAGCATTCAAATTGCAAGTAAATTTCCATTGAACAAAAACCATGTCAATAATTGCTAATTAAACTTTGGATATTCGTTTGTTTATGTTTTCTTTTAGTATATTTAGGTGTTATGACATAAAATGCCTCTTTTTCGCCGGCACAATTATGTCATATTGGCTGGTTAATGCATTTTGTGCTATAAACAACATTTGTTTTTCTTCTTTTTTTCTACTTCTTTGATTGATGTAGATCGATGCCAACAGAAATCACTTTTGATTTTAATAGATTGGCTGTCCGGCTTCGGACGCCGACCTTACATAAAAGTGTGCAATTCTAAAAAGATCATACGACTTCGATTTTTGATTATTTATTAAGCGGCGAAATGTGTGCGTTTTCTTTATGCAGTCAAAAATAAAACATTTTTTTTAATGATCACATTTTGAGTACTGAGTGAGCTATGTGTGAAATGGACTTTCCACAAATTCACATTACATTTCAAAAGAAGCGATAAAAAAAAACACACACAATTTTCCCATGACGTAGACACATCATGTGTGCATAGTCAATTTCACACAATCTGTTGTTGCTGCCGTCGTCGACATTTATGACTGATCAAATAATAAAGACGTCGTCACATAAAGCTTGCAAATCGCCCATCGAATAATATTAACGTAACTATCATCTAATGCAATGATTCACCAATTATCGATGATTATTATTAAAAACATGACGAGGCGCAAATTTACCGCCACAGCCATCACACCTCATCGAGACGCAGACGCAAAACAGTTCCGTTTGTTTACTTTAATCGTTTTGTTTGGTTTGTTGTATTTTGTGGTTGCGCCAGACCGCGTACATACACTGAATTCATTTGAATTCATTACAATGAGCTAGTTCACGCTTAATTGGAGCAAAAATATGGTTGGCTTTCGATTGAATGATGATGAAACATAAATGCCAACGACTAATGGACAATAATTGAGTGTGCTCTGTAGCTGAGCGGTGGAAATAAAAATGAAATTGAAACTAGGAAGACAATTTCTTTGGACTCGACCGGCGAACCTCTGAAATTATCTGATATTATGCAATTTTCGCATTACTACAAAACCTTCCCACACATTTACCAACGGCTATAATTCGAAAATGTTATGAAACTCCGATGGAAAACATAGGGACGATCACGGCCGATAATATTGATAGGACGTAAGAATGTCGATGAATGAGAAAAAACAACCGTTTAAATAAAAAAAAAAAGCGATGAGCTTTAATATATGAGCATTTCAAAGCAATTTTATTGCAAATTTTACACTCGCTCAAATTGCAACACATTAATGTGAAGAAATATGCAATCATCAATTTTAATTACTTTCATTCGGATGAAATGTTTAATTGATTTCGGGTGGGATAGAGAACCGAAAAAAAACAACAAACAAACATAAAAATCAAATGGTTTAAATTGTGTGTCAAGATTTTTTCATTATGATTCGTTGTGCTGCGACATTTGAGATTTATACACATCAAAATATGTAATTGCTGATATAAATGCATTACATCGAAATTCATGTTGGATCCACAGACACATACGAACCGAAAAATAAATCAACCAACAGAACAAAAACAATTGAGCTAAACATTGTGCACATAACAAAGTGTAAAAAGTCACATCATCAGTGTGATGGCATACAATGGCAATTCCAAATGTCTGATTTCCATTAATATACATAACAATAACCATTAAAATGTGGTGAATAATTTTCGAACACACCGCAGTGAAAATAAATTATATTTAACGAAATTGCTTGTTAACATTGGCGAGAAAGTCATCGCACATACACCGGAGAATCAAATAAACAAACAAACAAACAAAAAATCGTGCACGCACACACACTATACAAATCAAATAATGGAATTGCTCGCTTTTCTTCTGTGTACGTGGAAGCGAAGTCAAGATTGAGACTTGCATCGGGGTGATGGGTGCGCCATCCCAAAAAAATGTACAAATCATCTCATCAATGATGAGATTTGTTTGTTTTTTTTTTCATCAGTAATTATACTTTATGCACAATTGATATAGATTGAAAGATGTCTCACGATCACGGTGTAAAAATTTGCCGCATTTAAAATGATGAAAAGCGCCATTTCAACTTGTGCACTTTTTTGGCAAACAACTTAAGATTTTGAAGAGAGTGAAATGAAACAAACCAAAAAAAAACTGTTATGGATGTAAGTGACAAAAAGCGAAATGGTTTTTTTATCATTGATTCTTTTACTCTCGCTCTCTTTTGCCGCTCCATTCAAATCTTGAGAAATGAATTGAACTTTTTGTTTCTCTTTCGCTCAAAAAAACAAGTATGACATTATGCTCGAACTGAACAAAACAAAAAATATCACGAATAGTCGAAATTATTAATATTTTTTTAATTGCACATTGCTCTATGCATTGACCCTGTGCGCGAAAAATAATTTTTTCGTCTTTCGTGTTTCTTTTATTACGGCAAATAATTTCAAATAGCTGTTGTTTTTTTTTTGTTTCAAGTTTTCGGTAAAGCTAAATAAAAGCAGAGAAAGTGCTTTTGCCATGCCATTTTTCGCTTTCATAGTTCATAATATGCTTTTTCTTACATGTACTTTTTCACTAGCTTTGCTGAATTTCAATTATATTTAATAATTGCCCATTCGCTTGATAAATCTATATGCTTTTTTTTGATTCGAGAAAAGCATTCATAAATTTTGAATTGTTCATTTTTCCACTGTCAAACATTTAATTGAATCGAATATTATCAAAATCATTTAGCGTCCATGCGACTCAACCGGTATGATGAGCAATTAATAAATCACATTCACAATCTAAAAATAATTGCACTTTAAGCGGGTTATTAATGCATGCCCCTCACATCAATTTCACAGTCAATCTATGTATGAAAATTGCACTTTTTTTAAAGTGACGTTTTATTGTTCAAATCATCGACTCCAAGCAATGAAAGAACATTTCCGGGCATATCAATGATTGTTATTACTTTTGAAGTGAAATCGGTATTACAAATTTACGATCGTTTCGATAATAATCAACGTTGACGGAATAACAATGATGATTTGTCAAATCAATTCGGATACAAAAAAAAACCTTGCTACTTCACATTAATCCCCGGCTTTTTAGAACATTTTTAACGATAAAACGTACTTGTCTTGGAAAAAATTTAATTAACCTAAAGTTGGTCCTCGTGAAGCTCATAATCATGATTCAATTTAAAATGTTCAGTTTTATCCGTTTTCTTCTCACATACGTTTCTCGTGCAGCCCGAGCTTCGACCTAGTTAAAAAGAAATTACTTGAGTTGGTTGATCAAGTTTACTAAAAAAAAAAATTCACATTCATTCATTTGATCGCACTGATAAAGAACCAGCACATAACTGGATGAGTGCGAGAGAATTGCTCTTGTAGAGTGCAAAGAAAAAGGCAAAGAGAGTAGGAGAGAGAGAGAGAGTGAGAGAGCGAAAGATAATTGCACTCATCATTGAATGCACAGCAATAAAAATGCATGTGAAATCGATGTTTTTGATCATTCGACAACGTCAAACATGAAGTGAATATGTTTTGTTCAATATCATTGGCAACATTTACATCATTAATCTTTTTGTTATTACGGTTGTAAAACAACAAAGTTTCAATCATCATTTAACTATATAAGTTATTGTAAGTGATGGGTAGAAAATTGTCAATTTTACCACTTCAATAGTTCAGTGTGCATATTTTGCTTTTTCTCGATTCACTCTCATCATTATAATGTGTTACTACAGTCTTTGTTTTTTTTTTGTCAAATTATTTCTCGTTGATATTTTCGCTAACACAACTATAAAGAAAATAGTAGCGCACCATAAAAATAAATCTTTGCCACAGTTGATTCTCCTTACTTGTTTATTTTTTTTTATTTCTATCGCATTTGCTGTGATTGGTTGTCGTGTTGCGGTTTCGTCGCTAGCAGCATAACAGCCCGATAGAAAGATATAGGAAGAGAGAGAAAGAGAGAGAGTTTTAGAGGAAAAAGAGCTTTTAAACTGTAGGAAATCATATGGTAGATGTCATTGTAACCAATTGTGCACGTTGAAATTTTTGCGCAATTTTTTTTCTCAAACCAAAAAAAGAGAGAGAGAGAGCGAAGAAACAAGCAGGCAAAATAAACTGTAATTTATTCGAACATTCTGCTCTTTCGAGCTGTCAGACTGTCTGATCTTATGAATTTGTATTTTGCATCGAGCAAGATCGGGGGCCCCCATATCGACTGTTGTAGGTATACTATTGAGCGTTGATTTCTTCTCATCTTTTAAGCAACATACATGTTAGTATTTAATTTTGTTCGTTTGTACGTTTATTCGACGATTTTTATTTTTTTAGTACCGTAATCACATTCACAATTGAAAGATTGATTGAAATTAATGTGATCGCTCATCGATCGTAAATGTTAATGTCGGGAGATTGTGTGAGCGAGCGTCTTTCTTTGCAGTAATATAAAAAAATTGTTGTTGTTTTTTCGTTTCATCTTGGCCGATGTTTTTCAATTCGTATTCAGCAATTTCAATTTGTTTGATACAATTTGAAGCGCGATGCAATCGCGTCGATTCTTATATTGAAATGTGTATGTGAGTGCCATTTATTTAAGAAACATTTACTTTTTTATTTTTCAAATTCTTTCTTCATATTCTCTTCAATTGTGTTTGACATTTAGAGAGCTGCAGGTAAATTGTGATTGCGCACCGACAATACGTCACTTTATTCGAAGGGATTATTTCAAGTGAATTCTTGAGAATAGTATAATAAAATTGAGATCGATTTCTTCCGATTACAAAAAAAGGAGGAGAAAACAAAATAACAGCCAAAAAAGAAACCACACGCAAACAAATGAAAGATTCACAGTTCCAAAATCGTTTGCTATTTTGTCCCAAACAATCAACATTGAACATTTCTGATCGGCAATTTCACTTCATTTAGTTTCAATGATCTCGTTTTTTTCGCTATGTACCCTCCCTCCTCTCGCTCTCTTTTCATTGATTAACACCTTCAAATAAATAGAGAAAAAAAATGAAATCTAAAACAAGAAATTACACGAATTCGATAGATGAACGCAGCGATAAAATGATTTTTCGCACGGTTTTTGTATGAGCTTTCGATTGTTGTGACCTACTTCGTGAGCATTTGAATATTTAATGCTGCACTCGAAATGCCGAGAAGAAGGAATGGAGTGTGTGTTTCAAAAGAGAAAGAGCGAGAGAAAGAGCTTGCGCAAAGGAAAAAAACATGACTTCAACATCGCGATGCCGACAAGTGTTCGTTTATAATCAATTGCACGGCCAAATTTAGAAGCAATTGCATAATTGCATGTTCTTTCATCGGTTGCACTTTTTCTTCTCCCTCTCTGTCTGCCGTTAATCGCGCACATTATCTTCTTCGCATCGTCGCAAGGCACCAATAAATGAGCGAACAAAAAAATAAACAAATATTGTTGTTAAAAATACACGACGAAAAAAAAAAAGATTAAATTATTATGAGTTGTGGTGCGTCATTATTCATTCCGTTTGTGCTCAAGCCACAGTTATATGGTATGATGTGATGAGAATATTTATTGTACAGCTAGATGAATATAGTTTTTTGTTTCGACGGCAAAAAGCGAAAATTCTCAAAACCAACGAAAGACGAGCTAAGTACTTGTGTAAAAGATGATCGATTGCGCCTTACAAAATATGGTCCTTCGCAACGACAACTGAGTGAGATGAAATAAAATGCGAAAGAGACCGTATTTTCATTGACAATTGAAAGTATATTCTTCGGTGCTTATTATGTGAACAGATGTGCAATGGCCATGTCTGCGTATGTGAACAATGACTGCATCAAATTTATTTGCAATAATCGCTTGCATCGTAAAACATTTTGAAATAAGTATCCAGCACTTGAATTTTATGTTGTATAGAGAGAAGAGAAAAAAAAACGATCATTTGTGCGAAAAACGATGCGAATATTTCAATAATATGATACTGAAAATAGACTTCAAGCCATTTGTTCTGTGGCATAAACCTCGTTGTGGTGTACGGCAATCAATTTCGTCAACGTACATATACGACACAACGATGTACAGACGAGAATCAATTGAAAATTGGACTTTTTTTCTTCCTATTCGATGCGTAGTCTTCGCTTCTCGTTTCGCATAAATTTCAAAATATTATAATTAGAATTTTTTCGTGATCGTTGGCATTTCGGTATTCAAACTGTAAGCTCATTTTGACACTCACTCATTCTCCTCTTTCTTTCTCTTTCTTCGCTCCATTTTTTTCTCTTTTTCGAAACCAATAACGAACAAGTACAAAACGGCAAACTTTTTCAACAAAATATATTATTATTGATGTGGTCACCTTTTCTCTTGCACTTGGCATACCCATGTATAATTAACTGAAATGTCCTTCCGTTTTGTTTATTTTACCTAAATCCAAATTTTCGGTGATCTAAAAGTTTTAGGTGATCGGAAAATGTTCAAAGCAAAGCTCGAAATCGAGCAAGAAAATGTGGATTCATCAATTCCACAACAAGCTCAAATGACTTTTCTTTCTTTTTGGGTTAATTTAAACCAACGAAACGTGGTTTGTAATGCCATTTAAGTGGCGGATGTAGTTCATATATTGTTTTTTTTTTCTATTCTCTTGTCGGTCATCAATTGGTCAACTGCAGTTCGTTATCAGTGTGTAGTTGCAATGAGTTTCATATTTTTTTTCGAAATTGCCGTCAATTAATCAGTCAATAGTTGATAATCCATAGTTGGCACATGACAAGCAAAACGGTGGCATGCATTGTTTGCGTGCACACTGCACATACACACTCACAATGGAATGTATATGATGTTATAAAAAAATGTTTATATTCCCACAGCTATTAATTGGATTTGACCATAGTCACCACGTGCGCACACACGCATACTAATCCCATCATTTTTATAACATTTGGCAATAATTTTTCCGATGATTTGTTTTTCATTTTTATTTCTATGATGTGCGACGTGCACAGCCATTTAATTGGTAGCCGATTTGTTTCTAACTTGTATATTTCTAACCATCGTTTATGCCAAACAGTTTTTTTACCCTCTTCATGGCTATATAATTTTATTGTTCTGTATGACAAATTTCCATAAATAATAATAATAAAACAATAAAAAATAAAAAGAAAAGCGGCAACAACTATCCAATGAATAAATCAAAACAACAACATTTGGCACGTTTAAAAGTGAACGGGATACATAGTAGTGGTTTACTTCTCTAATTATGATCTTTTTTTTTCTTTCATGGTTGCTTAAAATGTGTGCGCGAACGAGTTGTGAGCACGCTTCAAATATATCGACAAAATAACACATTGTTCCCATAGCATAGCGAAATACATTTGCCAATATGTTGTTGGATTTTTTTTTCATTGTTGCCTGACACAAACACCATCATTAACAACAAACAACGGCCACTTTTATGACCGAACGTCGTGTTTTTTTTTCTGTTGCGTTGTTGCTGTTTCTCCATTTTATTTTTAGTACAGTTCAGCAGAGTATAAATGCAAATAGAATTATTATTATTATCTAAATATCATTCCTTCGGTTTATTTCGTTTTGGCACATGTCGCCACCGTTTCTCTTCTTTTTTGGTTCACCAAATGGAATTTAACGAAAATATCAACACAAATCCGTTGGAAATTTGAAACGAACAAACAACTAGTGGAAGAGAAACGCGAAAAAAAATGAAAGCGACAGCATCAATTTTGCATTTTGATGATTTCTTTTTCATTTCGGCTCAATCATTTTCAACAAATTTCACAAAATGATTTAAAAGATCATTTTGAAGAGATCACCACGTACGTGCCACTCTGTGTAATATTATTAAACACACACACACATCTATCGTTTATATCAATGATTCAATAACAAATGCCAATCCATGCAATTGGTCGTTTCGTTCGAATAGCCAATTTGAGTCAAGTTCAACGGATGAATCGTATTTCGCTCATAAATTACGGGCTCAATTTTTAATCTCATTGCAGAAAAATAAGAAAAAAAAGAAAGTTTGATTTGTCTTTGTTTTCGATTTGAAGTCGATCGCAATCGATGTTGAATTGCAACTAATTTTCACTTCTAGAGAAAAGAGAATGCGCTAATTTCAACGGATCTATGGCCAGATAATTCCGTGAAAGTTTTGTTGCTTTTTTTTCAGATCTGTGCCTTAAATTGGTTGAATTTAAAATAGAAATTACATAATTTCTAGTTGCAATCAACATTTTGCAATAACGACAAACAGTGTCGAACCTCAAAAAGCCAATCAATTGCATTGAATGGCGACATTATCTCCGTATGACCTAGCATTTGATTAATTTGCTGGTAATCAGTGTGAAAGAAAGGCTTGATCTCTGCCGCCACAAAACGCATCCATTCAATATCCGATCGGTTACGATCGCTTCACAGGCGAATGAATATTGCCTGAGTGTCAATTTTATTTTTAGTCGTTTAAAGTCATCAAATGCTCCCAGTGCTGATACCAGAGATAAGTGCAATTGTGAGTAAACATAAAACTGAATCAGTTGGTGAGTGCCAGAAAAGCGTAATAGTAGTATAAAAACTAGTTTTTAATGTAATTTAAAGAGACATACTCAAGCCAACCAGTTTCTAATGTAATTGAAACAGCTGAATATCAATCGTTGTGTGGTTGTTATTCGAATTGCCACAAATCGTCACCACATATCACTGATTGCAATGCAAAATCAACGGGTTTATGCATTTTGGGATATTCGTTTTGAGAAAGCAAACATACACAAGATAAAAACAGATGTTCATTGAAATAAACGACACATAAAATAACTGGGTGAATGGATTTGTGCGGCGGCTAGTTTTTTTCCGTTGCATCGCATCACAGACACACAAACACATTTATTTCGTTCGCGGAACGTCATCTATGTTATGCAGCCCAACAAATAAAACACGGTTGATGCTGCCATTACCGATGCCGCCACTCTAATCACATTTGTGTATGTCAGTGTTTGCCATCAACAATCAATTAATTTATTCGAGAGCACTAGATTCAAATCAGTTTTAGTCGGTGCTGGATGTAGTGTGTTGCACACAATGCAAATGAACGGGCGTATATGTGCAATTGATAAATTACAATTTGATGATTTCAATTATAATTGACGTGCACATTGCAGAAAATGAAAAATCATAGATATTCTCTGATTATGCGATCACTACACGACGATTATCATCATTAAAGCGACTCATTCAAAAATCGAAATCGTCGCAACTTGACCGCGACGATCCATTACGAAATATTCTTGTTACTATTACGACACAATGCCATCTCTTTTTGTGGTTTTCATGAGTGCAAGTGTTAAAGTTTCAATTGAAATTCTATGCCATTCACCGCAATTAGCCACTGAAAATGGCCGTCACGGGCATGTTTCTTTCGTGTTTATTTCAATTCAAATTTGCATATTTCACCGCATACGAAATTTGATGTTATCGGATCTCTAAACAACCCGAAAAACTTGCTGCAATTAATTTACCGTGCCCGTTGTTATTCTTGTGAAATATGCATTGCTGGAGCGAAACATTAAAAAAAATACCGAAAAAATGAGAGAGAAACACTCACTTAAAACACACATTCGAATATCTGAAAAAAGCGGATTTATATTTTGTCTGTTTAGAAAACAGTGTGTTTTCTCTGGTTTGGAGCGTGTTATTCAGCACAATGATTGTGTTTGTTGCGCTTATTGTGTCATATTTATATATTTTTTTTTTTTTTGGCATAGCCAAACATTTGATGCTGCATTATTCGAATCAAACACAATGGATCTCTCATCTGTGCTGTGCACGTTTCGTAAAAGGTTAATTACCTCTTACATATGCCTGGCCAATCATCAATTCTCTTTTTTTATCTCTCCTTCTCTATTGGTCTCATTTTGGTTAGAATATTATTGTTTGAATGCATATTTATATTCATGTTCACAAAATCACGTCACGCAACCACTTAATAATATTTTTTTTAATATAAAATGTGAATATAATTCGTCAGCGGAAAATAGACAACGCATAGCAAAAAATTTAATTTATTTTTGTTGAAAAAGAAAAATAGCGTTTATTTCAACCGATTTGGGAAGTGAAAACATAATATTAAGAAATCATGCGAATGTGTTTCGTTGAATTGGATATGAATCAAAGTGCCAAAATGTGAGTGTAGCACAAATAAACCGAAATTTTTAACGCTGATTTATAAGCATTTTATAAAGCTTACACACACTTGATTAAAATCACATACCCATGAAATTCCTCGAAAGCGAACGAAAAAAAGAGTTCCCCTTTTATCGACACATAAGAAATATAATTGAAGGATTTTTTTCGGATTCAAAGACCAGTGAAAGAAAAAATGCGAACTATTTTGTAATCGATTTACGGCACACCACATTTTATTCAACATATATAAAATCAATTTGTGGTGGTTAATGTGACTAACGGAACTCGTGCTATTGTTGCTATTATTGGCGTTTCGATTGCAGTCACCTTTCAAATGGCCTTTTGTCTTTGCTCTTCACGTTCAAAATATCCGATTAATGGACGACATAATTATCGATACGCTGATTGATTTCAATTTATCGCTCCATGGAAAAAACCACTGAGTCGGAAAGGATTCCATTCGAATTCTGTAGTTTGGTCGTAGATCAGACAAGAAGAGAAAAAAACAATTATGTGAAAGAGAAATAAACTGTACTTGATCAATCGCTGCTGTTTTGCAAAGAGAAAGAAAGAGAGAGAGAGAGAGAGAGAGAGAGAAAGAGATAGAGAGAAAAGAAAGAAAATTGCAATGAGCAAAAGAAAAAGAAACACTATGATTACAATGTTGTATTCAATCAAATCAATTGATTCAAAGAAAAAAGAGGGAAAAAAATGATTGAATATGGTTTAGAAGCAAGCATGTGTGCACATAAAACTGTGATTCGATTTACTATCTGGCTAAGCGCCATAACTTTACATAAAAACATGGAATTTTGTTTCCGCCTTTCGTCATGAATGGCATTGTTTTGCAAGTGAGTTGATTCGGCACTCTTCTTTAATCCACTTTACCATTATTCAAAAACAGAAACGCATTCAAACCCTTCACCATTTTGTTCACGTTGTTTTCTGGGTTTTGCCGGTTGTTGATTTTTTTTTTAAATTCATTTTGCCAATCAAAGAAACAGTTAGCAGAAATGAAACTCGAGTAAATCGTGGGAACAGCACATACCGATGAGGTAAACTCATAGCTCTCTCATGTGTTTTTCATGCAAACGTTATAATATTGCGTTAATTGTTAATTAAAACTTTGTTATCACCAATTTCGTGGAGTCAAGACATTGGTTATGTTAAAAGGTCTGGTCAACGATGTCAAATTACTATTGCGATAAAATGTTCACAAACAAATGAATCAGGAAATGTTTGTGTCATAAATAAAATTTGTGTATTCACCTTTCGCCGGTCGTCGTTCATCTGCATATGGCCAGATGCTGTTTATGATATCAATGAACAGTGCACAACACATTCATCATGTTAAATTTAACATATTTTTGTTTGTTGTGCGCTTCACACATCACTAACAAATCAATTTTCACATAAAACATCTTTCGGTTTGCGAAAAAAGGGAGTGAAATGGTAATAATTGCAAATTTCATATGTGTTTTCTCTCTCTGATTTACCATAGGAATTGCCAAAGGCCGAAGCATTATTATCGGGTCGTGACTTACCATCGGACAATGACATGCAATCATTGGACAATAACAAAAAAGACACGGAAAATGTTAAACTGAAGACGAAAGCCACCGCTAGCGACAGCGACTCAGACTCATCGTCATCCGATAATTCATTCTCAGACAGCGACGAAGCTGAAGAATTGAATCGTGTCCAAATTAAAATGCCATTGGAACTAAGCCTCAGCGATTTGGCCAATGCAATTATGCAACAAAATCAAAAGTAATTTTTTTTCTTCATATTTTAGCGTTTCATTTTACTCCAATTGAATAAAATATATATAAATCTTGCTCTAATGTATAGATCACGCATGAACTGTGTTATTGAACGTCGTCGTGCTGAAGAATTAGTTGATAATGCACCAAAAATGACGCCATTCGGATTCAATTTCAATAGTGAACCAAAGAAACGTGTAACCGGTGAACGTATGGCTATCTTCTGCGAAAGTGGCTCTGCAATCAAGTACGTATTCAAACCGTTTTAATTTCTTTAAATATTCTTGAGAAATATTATTACAAAAATTGTACCGTACAGAGATGAAGATGATGATGATTCAGCTGAACCACGTGACGTGCCAATGCAACGACTTCCAATTCCATTCGGTGCAATGCCACAACAATATCCACTCACACATATGCCACAACAACAAATGCCAGCTCAACACATGATGCCACCACAACAACAACCACAAATGCAACAATTGCCACCACAAATTCCATTTGTTGTAAGTGAAAAAAAAAATCATCTTTTTATCTATTTTTATTATTTACGTCAATGCTCTAACAATATTGGTCTGCGGTTTTTTTTAGATCCGTCAAATTGTCGCCCTTCAACAACAACAAGCCCAACAACAAGCTCAGCACCAAGCCCAGCAACAAGCCCAGCAACAGCAACAACAACAACAGGTAAGAAATGACAACGGATAACTGCCAAACAGTCTTTATTAAGTTGGCAATCTCTTGTAGCATGTACCACTTGGACCTGGTCCAATCATGATCCGTCCAGCAATGGTTCAACAATTCCCAATCCCAGAGCAACCACAACACAATCAACCACAACAACCAATAAACGGTAAGTATAATTTGATTGAAATTTCGTTGAATAAATCGAATTTTGATTTATTGATTTGGTTGATTATCCAAGGTGAAATTCGTATTCATTTGCAACGCATTCCAATTCAACGTGAAATTCAAGTGCGTGAAATCCCAATTGAAGTTCTTCAAGCTCGTCCAAATGCAATCCGTCCAATTCAAGCAATTCGCTTGCAATCGGTGCCAGAACGTGAAAGTCAATCACAATTTCCACCACGCGAAGCCGCTTTGTTGCGTGAATCGTTCGGCTTGACTAATGAAGATTTAATGAATATTCAACGTTTGGCCCAAGAGCGCATTGAACAAGAATTGCGATCACTATCTCAAGATGATATGAGCAACGATTCAAATAGCTCAGAAAATGATGAAGATGACAGTTCAGATGAGATCTCAATGAACAACATGGCACAACAAATGCCCACAAATAATCAACAGCAACAACAACAACAACCACAACAACAGGAACAACCAAAAACTGAAGAACCGAAACGTATGTATTTTTGATGTGAATTTTGCCATGAATGCCCCCTCCTTGAATTTCTCCATGAATTAATGATTTCGTATGCATTTTATTAGAAATGGATGCTCAAAATCTATCAAATGAAGACGACAAAAGTGACGCATCAAAACCAAATCAGATGACTGAAGACGACTCAAACGATGACGATGAAACACAAAATGACAAAGTCATCAATGATTCGCAAATCTTGCAAGTTGGTCGTGCCGCATACGGTCGAAGCATTATTACACCTGTCAATATTCCAGTTGATATGATGCAAAAAGAAGCAAACGAAGAACGACCACACTGTAAGCGAATTCAGCGCACACACAACACACAAATATATTTCAATGTTGATTGATTTTCTTATTTCTCATTTCAGTCGTTCAACCACGTTCCATCCCCGATCAAGCACAAGCCGCGCTTGCCTAATGCGATGCAATCGCACTGCTAGTCATCTTACTACGTACTAGCTAAATTCAGAGAGAATAAAATAAAAACAAGAGCGAGAGAATAAAATTCACACAAACACAACACACACACACTTTTACATAAAAAAAACTATATTTTGTAATTAAAAAAAAAGATATATATATATATATTGAAATCGATAAAAAAACAATGGTGATGAAGAAACAAAAAAAGCCGCTTAACTATTTAACTGTCTTGAAGAGAATTTTCGATGAATTTATTTTTATTACAAACACACAGATAATGTTGATTTATAGGATGCATTAAACGATGACAATCACACTTATCAACCGGTATTTGGACTTTGATATTTTGCTTGCAACGAAACACCAATAAACAAAATTAAAGTAAAAACATCGGGACAATTTTCTATCTGGCCATATGTAATTTGAATTAAATCCAGAAAAACGCAAGCAAGATCACGCTATAAAGAGACAGAAAGAGATCGAGGGAGCGATAGAAAGAGAGAGAGAGGGGAAAGAGAGATAAAAAATACAAAAACGAGAGAAGAGACATTAAGAAAAAGAAAGAATCTACAAAATTGATATAAGTGATGAAATTTCAAGCGACAAATTGACTTTTAAGCGTCAACCGCTCCGATCTCCGCCAATTTCTTCTTTTTTTCGTTCACATATGTTCGTTCCATAGAATATATAAATGCAAAACTCCTATATCTCAGTCATCGTTGTTTTTGTGTTTAGTTCTCGGCGTAAATTGCAAAGAGTTATGATAAAAACTAGCCAATAAACCCATGGTCAACCGTTCTCCACTGATTCGCATTTCTATTGCATTCTTTCTTTTCTCTATTTTGTGATCTTCATTTTTTTTGCATCCTCCTCTCATTTTACGTTTATTTTTTGGTTATTTCTCTCTCTCTCTCTCTCTCCCCCCGGTTCCTCTTTCCATATATTCACCTTTCTATATATGAAGCCGCACGTACTATTTCGATTGAATATGTGATTTAAAAGATAGTAAAATGAGAAATCCATTAACTTTCTAATTTGGTGACAAAATATTACAGATTTTCCAAATTTTTCTTTTGCTGCGTAAAAATGCTTCGATATATTTTTTTTCCTGTTTTGGTTTAGAATATGAGCTAAAATCACAATCAGAATAATTTTGTTTCCTTTTTATTTTATTACACGTATTACGGATTGTAAAAAAAGCAACAAAAAAACCCAGAGTTTAAAAATGATAAACAAATTTTTTATTGTATAATAGTTTTTCTGTTAAAAAAAGGAATACGAATACATACTTTTTTTAGTTTCTTAGCGATTTTATTTTTTGTTTGGATGAAATAAAGTGACAACAAAAAATATTTGAGTTGAAAATGTGTTTTATTTGCAAAACTAATTAATTGTAATATGGACTGTCCCGTCTGTCACCAATCGCAAGAATAGATGTGAATTGGGTATTGTGAAAATAAGCATTTTGTCGAGAGAAAACAAACGGAAATATGAACCAAAACTTCAAAGGACGAACATTTTAAACGCTACATACTGTGACAACTGTGTATCCGGATCTCTTGTGAATTTATGAATAAAATCATTTTAAAAGCCAAACGAAAAAAAAAATCAATTGCGCTAATTCTACACAAAAGCGTGCATGAGTTGATAAGAGTATACCTCGAATTTCAGGTCAATATGGCTTTGGCCTGAATTTATTGAAGAAAAAAAAAATATTTTTTTGGCTGAATTCAAACCAAGTCATGAATTCGAATAGCATGAGAAATGAGTGCGCGGCAGCTGTTGTTCCTTGTTTTTTTTTTGTCGTTCATCACATAACGCGCATCGAAAATCGAATAGCGCAGAGAAGAAGCACCAACCAAGCAACTGATGTGGCTCGGGATCGTTTTTTTTCCTTCAATTTCTTCGTGCAATTTATTCATTGTCTTTTTCTATTTCGGTTGTTACATTTCGTTTGCTCACACAACTCTTGGTGTGTATTTTAATGGTTATTAAAAAAAATAGATATACACCATGTACCAAGGCTGTCGAAAGTAGAAAGCAACGAAACGTTAATTTTAATATTTTATTGTCGTTTAAAATAACGCGCAAAATGATAGGAGCAACGAGTTGTGAATGTGCGCAAACGTCACACAACAAGATGTGAAAGAGAGGTGCGAGCATGAGCGACGATGACGAGCGTGAGCGCACATGCTTGAGGGGTAGCTATATGAACAAATGAGAAATGTTCATTATAAAAATAACTAAAATAAGATGACAACAACAGCTGATTGCTGTGATTTGAAGTGATATTTTCAATAAAGAAAAAAACCACGAGGAGACACACACACAAAAATAACACAAGAACTAATAAGTAGTAACAAGAGAACAACGTACAACATGTCTTCTCGATTCTATTCGCGTCGAGCTTGAACGATGAGCTGAATTTATTGCATTTTTATTAATTAATTGTAGAACAAAAAAGAAATTGAAGCCAAATTTCAGAGATGCCTGAGATCCATCCAAGTGGCAGGTAACCGGTAGCCATTCAACGCCAAGGATCATCAAAAACAATGTTTTTTTTTTAGATATGCGACACTGTCAAAGTAAATGGCTTTAATATGATCAGTCAAAGCAGATGCAAACACCACTTAATTTACAAGTGTGCTTGCGTTCCATTGAACTTTATTCAACGATATGTTTTAATTACTTTCGTTCATTTTTTTATCACAACTTTTTTCCATATGCATTGACTGTATGGCAATCTGACAATGGCACTTTTATTTGAAACGAAACATAAATAAAAAAAAAATGAATATTTGTGCCAATCTTTGATTCTCACGTGTCGTCTCTTTGCCAAAATTTACCTTTTGCATTGAAAACATTCAATTTTTCTCTAGCCAGTACATCGCCTCGAAATCAATCGCAAACGGTTTTGAACCAAACAAAGAATATGTCTGACTGAATTTGACTTCTAATAGCAGACATTTTTCGATGTAGTTCACATTCCTGGCATACTGAAATTGATATGTGATATATACTGCTCAAACACGAGCGTTTTGCTGGTGCGAAGTTCATTTCAAATATAAAACAGTCGTTCTCATCGAATTATTTATTCGCCACTCACTCACACTTTCTCTCTGTCTCTCTCGCTCGCTCGCTCTCTGCCACTTTGTTCACTTTTATTGCAACATTTGTGTGTCGTTTAAATGCCAACCGAGTGATTCGACGATATATTTGGCCACGTTTTCTCTTTTTCTGACTGCCAATTTACAACTTATTTTAAAAATAGCCCATCGATTTACGAGCATTTTCAGCAAATTCAGTGGTTAGATATAGATTTCCTTGTGTCACGAGACTAACAAAAACAAAAATTAAATTCGGTATCACACAACGAATTGAAAGATGGGACGACGCGGACAGCAGCTGAAAAACGTAATAAATGCAACGAATTCAACCATCCATTTGGGCGCAACATGAAATCAAACAACGAAATGCAGACAGAAAAAAATGTGAATTCGAATATATTGACAATTATCAAGAATATATCGTCGAGGCATCTCATGGCTAAAGCAAAAAGGTGAAATGTGTTGTAGTCGCCATCAATGCTACATGTTTGCGATTCTATTTTAGAGAGTAACGCTTTAATTAAACAATGTAATGATAACAAAACGAAATATCGTGGGGGACGAAAAACTTTTTTGCTTTGATTATAATCATTCAATGAACGGCCACAACATAGAATATATCTCATATTTTACCTAGGGGGTCTTCGTTTCTAGAAATGTTTATTATGAGAAATCATAGACTGTTTCTCATAGCACTGAATTGCAAATCTCCTAAGTTTTAAATATTTTTTTTAACTTTTAATATTTTGCGTCTAATTGTGGAGTAGTGCTGCTCCTCATAGCGCTTTCCTCACACATATTGCTCGAAGAAAGAGTCTCTGTCTTATATTGATACAAAATGTGCAGAAAGATTTACTTAAAATACCATAAATTTGGATCGGTTGTCAACAACACACGTTTAACGGTGCGCTATGACCATGTAATTCTAATTTCTGCACGACAACTTTTTGAGAAAACCGAAAGTCCGTAGAGCCAATCAACATTAGCGGCTAACACATTGCTACCGTGAATTTATCTATATCATCTTTTTCACAAGAAACAACGAAAATTATTTATACACTCCGTTTTTGACGAAAATAAGTGAAACGCGCAAACGAATTCTATCTATTCGTTATCCGTTGCAAACCAAATGTTGATTTACATATCGCTTTTAAGCAAAGTTATATTTTTTTTTTTTTTAAATAAACATGAGAATTTTGTGATCATTGAACACTGCCAAATATTACCGCATTTTTCTCTTGTCATGTTTAACATGCCGTGGAATTGATGACGCCTCATATGCCCGGGTTACGTTTTTTCTCTTTTTTTCTTCCCTAATTATGTGTACGGAATATTGTAAACGTAATCAGTTTCGATAAAAAATGAAGTGAAACGACGCAATTCAACGGAACGATTGAATACAAATATACAAGATATTTGACTCAAATCACACATACAAACCCAAACATATTCTCATTTTAACCAGATAAAAGCTAAATTATAACAAGTTGTCCTTCCGTTCGGTACCTTTTGTTGATGGTTTTATGAGTACAGTTGCCCGAATTCAGAGCTATTCCCAGTACTCGCTGCATCCTTGAACACTTTTCCCCAACAAAATCTTCACCGCATCAACGTGATAGAGAGCTGCCATGGTGCCTGCGTGTAATACATGCATACACATACAATAATACACGAAAGACAAGGTATTCGCATAACAGTTGTTTCGGTGATCGTTAAAAATCACGTTGAACGGCTTTACGTTTGTATGAGCATCAGGCGTATCTGTAGCTACATACGGGTGCTTGCCGAGTGCTTAATTTTATCCGAGGGCCATATCGGTCGGCTAACCGTTGGTGTCCGTGTTTGCTTCGGGTCTTTTTTTTCGCGTTGCATACACAGTAGAAACCGAAAATAAGCTAGAACAATACATAATACGGTTTTGAGTGATGAGAACCATCTTATGGTGATCAGTCGACGTCGATCTTTACAGTAATCACGATCCCATAAGCTCAACTTTTTTTTTGTTACTGTGTGTCTGGGCCACAAGGCCTAATTACATAACTTTTCTTCGCACAATACGTATATAGTTATTTTTTTTTTTAATTAAATAAATCGTTTGAATTAATTTCTTCGTGTGTAACGTGCGGTGTTACAGCAACGTTTAAGAAATTCATTCTACATTCTTCCTTTTCTTCCCATAGATTTCTTGTACCAAAAATTCGGGAAAAAACAAAAGTGTTGGACACAACAAGTAGCCAACAAAAGCATTGCATCAAGTCGATAGTGTAAGTTTAAATTAAATTTGGTTTTGGTTTTTGGAATAATAAGAAGGTTTATCGAATGGAAAACACACGATAAAAGAAGAAAAACGAAAAATTAAAAACTGTATGAAATACACGAAAGAATGACAAAAGAACGAAATGAAAAATCGGTATCAGTAAAGAAGTTGACATAGCATCTTATATGCGGTCGGTCCAACGGCAAATCTCAAATTATATTTTGGTTGCGTTTGAATGACAATGAAGTGAGCGGTTGAAATGAATAAACGAAACGAAATGAAGAAAATCAAACAGAATAAGACGGAAACAATAGAATACTATTGAAAAAAAAAAACAGAAGCGACGAAAATGTATTGAAAATTGTGCTGTTAATGTTTGTTTCAATTTCAAAATGAGAAAAAAAATTAAAGTGATAGATCAATTTAATGGACTTAAATGTAAATTTTCGCTGAGTATAATTTCGTTTATACATATCGTTCAAATCCAAACAAACAAATCAATCAATCAAAGTCAAAAAAACGAAACACATTGTGCATAGAGATTCGTATCAAATTCCAAATGACCAGATTGAGAAAAAGTATGCTCACGCAGTTTGAGTGAGAGAAAGATAGAGAGAGAATTGATCAAATGCATCGACATAGCTGTTGAAAAGCTTCTGTTTTGACCCGATTTCGATTCATCAATGCAACATTTCGTTCCGTTCGATTTATTCACAAATCGATGGTATTTGTGCAGCTCGATGATGTTTTGATGATGCGCAAATTGGGCAAAAAAGAGAGAATACAATTTGAATGTGATGGGGCCAAACATTGTGCGGTTGAGCGATCAAGTAAGCAACGACTCACATCACACAAGTGTTTGAAATTCAAAGATTCCCACAAAATGCCTATGACAATCAACAATCAAGTGCAAAACGGACCCACCGCCGATCTTTTTTTTTCTAAGTGTCCATACACATTCATTATCACACCACATTATTTTAGCGGCGAATTCAACGATCTGTTTCATTTTATGTGGGCAAACGGGAAATAAAAACTCGCTTCGCTTTTTTGTTGTTGTTGTTGTAGTTTGTCCAAGTAGATATATTTTTGTATGATGTGTGACTCGGAATGTGAACCTGAAAAAAGAAAAACGTTATGCCAATTCTTATGCATAACACAACGCAGGCGTTCTGTGTATATTTTATTACCGGTCGGCAAGTCAATGCCACAGCTGAAAAAAAGCATATTGACGAAAAATTCAGCGAATCCCAACTCATAGCGATATGATAATCATTTGAATATCCCGTTGAATTTTCACATATTTAAAGAAATGGAAACTAAATAAAGAGAAGCGATAAAGAAAAATCTTATATTCGAATGAGAAGCACATTAGTGGCTTCTTTTACGTAAATGCTTCTCTTTTCCTCTTTTTCTCTCTCTCTATCTCTTTCATTTAATCTATTTCTCTTTAAATTTCTGCAGCAGTCCTCATTTCTCCTCACATGCTCTCGTCCGTTCTCTATCTCACTTCGGAGAATGGAACAAGCAGCGACGGCAAAAAAAAACTGATTCGAAATAACACAAAATCGATGTTCAGAGTCTAAAAATATCACATGTCTCTGTATATTAGTCTCGAATTAGTTTTTCGTTTCAACGTTTTTGTTGTTGGTGCTATTGGTGGTGATGTTGCCATTTGTAACAACACTGCCTGATTTTATTTAATTTTATTTTCGGAATTTTCGCATTTCGTTCGTTACTTTTTTTTTCTTTCTCATTCGATCTCTTGCTCACAACATATTTAGCTTTTTTGTTGCATGTAATATGCTTTAATAATGTAGATCATAGATCATTTGCCAGAATGTCTATATAACACATTGAAGTATAGGGCGACGACAGAGAGCCAAATACGTATGTTCAGGAATATAGTTTTCGGCGTTCCGTGGGGATTTTAAAAGGTGGTCGCAGCACTTAACGTCCCGAGCGTATACGCACATACGAATAGCCGTTAAACGCCAAAAACCGAAATGTAATATGCCATAATAATGCGATTCATTATTGAATTTTATGATTAAGCATAAATAATTTGAAAAAAAAAGAAGAAATATTGTTTTTGTAGAGAAAGGATTTTTCATTGAAACATTTCAATTGGTTGTTTGCGGTATAAACATAATTAATAAAACAAGTAGAACTTGAGCCTAGTGTCCGTGTGTGTGTGTGAGAGAGAGAACAAATTCGACAGCATATTATCGAATACCCCAAACGTAACACGGAACATCAAACGAAACAGCAGGCTCAATTAAAAATGTTTATAAATTTATTATTACATTAATTGTATTGAGATAAAAGCAATAAATTTGACTCTATCCGTTGATTTCAAATCGGCGATTGGTATCAGTTTTTCGGAAATCGTTCTTCCTGTGATTCATATCAAGAAGATGCCAAGACCGATTCGACATTTCAACCGCTGTTGCGATTATTCAAGAAAAATGACAGCGCGTATTTTTTTCACAATTCAAACGAATTTTCTGCAAATGTCGACCTGTCATTCAGGAAATGCCCATGATTTGAAGAGATAGAGAATAAAAATGAACCGTATGCGCAACAGGAACATGCATGAAGCGGCAGTTCTCATCGCCTTTTAACTGTTTATTTCGTAAATTGTAAAGCATTGCGAAAAAGTACTTGAAAAGCATTGACTAATTGAATATCCAATTTCAGTGGGGTTTTCCATGAATTTTATCTGCTGTTTGAAAATGAGTGATGAAAAGAGAGAAAACAAAATAGATTAAAACGCCACCAGGCATCGACTTCATCCATAGACATTTGTATACAGATTTTGCCTTTGATGTGAACGCATAAAATTAGTCTGACAGAAATGAATTGAGTACATCAAGCGCCAATGAAAGAATACACTATAAAAGAAACACAACAAAACCAAATACAAATAGATAATATTGAGAATATAACGAGCCAAAACACATGCTTGTCTATTTTGACTCGTCGAACTTTGAATTTTCGCCATCTCAAATGCTCAAGTAAAATACACGAAACGACAATGAAACGGAACACACCAATCAATCAAACACAATGGAAAAAACGGAAAAATGAGAGCACAGACCACCGAAACACACACAAAAAAAAACAATTAAGAAAATCTGTCTGTGTCCTGTTCACTCCATTAGGCATCCCAAAATATGTTGTTAAATGTTAACAGACTAGTGTAAAAAAAACGGTTCCGCATAAAATACAATAAATTGTGATCGTCAATTTAAAATATTGAAAATGCGTACTACGTTTATGCGTAGCACGCAGTCTGTGTATGTTTCGATGCGTGTATACAGCATTGGGGCCAAATAAAATAAGGAAAAACTCATTTTTTTACAAAAATATTTATACATATTTTTTTTGTGTGTCTTATGGCATTCATTATATAATTGGGGAAAAGCCGAATTGGTGAAAAAAAAGTGGAAAACAGCGACGAATATTTGGTGTACGTTCGCAGAAATAGCAGTACAGGATTTACTCGTTGTTGTATTTGTTTTCTTTTTTTTGCGCATTGAAAAAAGACAGAACGAGAAAAAGAGACATAAGACACGCGGAAAAAATGCATTTAAAAATAGAATTCAGGAGCGTAAACCGAATCCAGATGAGCTTATATACGCTTGCGTCTCGATCAAACGGTTTCTATTTTCTTACGTTATTTTGTTCGTGTATATATTATAATATTTATCGCACGCGTTCACCGAGAAGAAGAAAAAAATGAATAGAAACGGAGGATTCACACAGGACAGAGTTGCATCTACCGATTATATCAAAATAATTATACTCGGTGTGTGTGTGTTTGTGATTATTTTGCTCATAACAATAATGTAGCAAGAATATAATTTAAAAATGCATCTTAAACGCGCATTGTATCCTTATTTCTTTTTTTTGCACGTATTCATTTTCAACCTTCTGATTTTGTCAAAACTTCTTCTCTTTTTTTTCGCTCTCGCAAATGTTTTATTGTGTGATTTTCACATTAAAATGGCCAAAATAGAAGGCAAACCATTTTTCTAATACTTTTTTTTCATACTCAAGCTCTATTTATAAACCGATTTTCAACTAGCATTTTAAAACCAAATGATCTCTGCTGTTGCCACTGATGTGCCAAATGTACATCACAAAATTTATAAATGTATTTTTCGTTCTTTTTTTTCGCATTGAAATATATTGCACGACATTACACAGACACGCCGAACAAATACCGAACGGCCGAATGAGTCTGGTTTACGAGCCACATTAATGATTGAAATAATAATAATAACTTGGTATACGGTTGTATATCTCCCGCGGTGTGTGTGTGTAAATTTCAAATTTATTCAAATTTTATGCATCAATTTATGTGAGAAATCCAAACGATTTCTGAAGGATTCATCATCATTAATTGCTGCCGCAAAGAAACAGATATGCATTCAGCGCTAAGAAGCTGCCAATTATTATTATTATTTGTTTGTGGAATGACAACGGTAAACCAGACCACCATCGAAATTCCATTCGTTTTAATAGACATTTTTGATATTCACAATACTCGTCCGCCTATCATTTTGTCAAAATAATATAAAAACGAAACAGACACCCAGCTAGATGAAAGGAGATAGAGAGAGAGAGAGGGAGAGAGGAATACAAAAGCAAATGTTGCAAGTTAAAGGATAACTAATTCGCTTTGACAAGTGAGAAAATAGCCAATAAATAAAAACCGTTTACTTTGAAAACAAAACGTAACTACGCACTATATTGCCACACAATTGGACAGTTTCATACGTTTCAAATGAGAGAAGAAAAAAAAAACGAATTAAACTAAAAATGAAAATGAACAAATTCGATAATAGCCAGTAGTCCCAAGTTTGCAAATACTTATAGAATGGCAAACGCATGTTCATTTTGAAAATCATTCTTCTTTTCTTTTTTTGTTTGACGTGAGATTTTATGAGCGTATCTTTATCGTTGTGTGGTTTTCTCATTTTCGACTGCGACAGCGAAGACTACGACGAAAACGACGTCTGTTACGATGTTTAAAAGCTCATATAAAAGCATCATATAACAATAGCTCACGTCAATTGAATATTGAATATTTTCTTTATGTCGACCTTTTCCGTACCGATTTCTGATACTATTCTTCATCTTTTAAGCCACATTTTTTGTCGATGTTGTTGTGATCCCGATAGGTTCTCGGTTTTACTTGTGTTCTTGTTGCTCGGCTGATTTGATATTTGCGCTATTTTCGATTATCATGTGAGAGATGGTGGTTGTATGACGATCACATCGTACGCTCGTCCCGTAGTCACACGCCGAAAGATCTGGGATAATTGATTATACAATGGCTATATCAGTTGATGACGTCTATAAAAAAAAACTGCGAATATCTGTCGCTTTCCACGTGAAAAACTCGTGGAAATGTGTCGTATTTGGTGTGCGTGTGTCTGCTTTGTGATGCGATTTTTCAATTTTTCGCAGTGGCAAATTAAGTCGTTTCACAGGTGTGGGCGGCTTTTAAGCATACTGACATGATGAGAACCGATAAACGCGCAAACATTTTCGATTGTCACTAGCGCTATCTTCTCTCTCTCGTCTGTCGTTGCTATTCGGTTTCTTCTTCCACAATAATAACAGAAGCTCATTGTTTTGCGATGATGGCAAAGCGTAAGCATGTTCATGTGCACATACGAGATCGAGTAATAAGTACATGCGTACATAAAATCGCGAACATAAAGATAAATAGATTTTTTTCTTCTTGTGAAAGACCAATGGCTTTTCAAGGGCCCTGGGACTACACATTTAAAATATAGATAGAATAAAAACGAGAGTAGTAAAGACAAAGCTTTGTTCGCTCGGGCATAAACCAGAATTTAGCGAGCTACCGTCAGATACTATAAATAATGTTTCCGAAGCCTGAATACACAATTATAATTTTAATAACAATGTTCGGCATGAATGTGCCGGTTATATAATTTTTCTATATCTCTCGGCCGCATTTGAAACGAAAAAAAAAGAAGAAGAAACGAAATATCAATTTCCGGCAGCGCATAAAACAAATGTACTCGAAATTACCGAAAGAAAAAAGAAGACACACATTTCATTTTTCCGATGAGCAAATGCGATCGCCAAACGTTCTGTAAAATAGATTGAGCGCACTTTTCAACAATCAGTTTGCATTTGAAGATCTTTCTCACGGCTCGTCACACGGTGCGCATCTATTGAGCTAAGGATAGCAATTGTTCATTTATTTTTTCGTTTGTTGTCCTTGATTAAAGCGTAAGCGAGCGATCCTTCTCTCTCTATCTATCTATCTATCTTTTCCTCTCAATTTTTTTATTGGTGCAATTTAAAAGTGTATTATCGCCATCAAAATATTAACGTATGTTTTTTTTTTTAATAATATTTTTCGGTTTTTTTGCTCCTTTTTTCTCTCTCTCTCTCTCTCTTCGAAAATAAAAAGAAAAATCACTTGCTACCCTGCATATTAACTGAATCAAGGCTGTCGCTTTGCAAATGTTTATTATTAAACCGCATTTTTTTCGATTTGACTTCGGCCACATTGAAAGTATGTCATTCAGTTGATTGAGATTCAGAAAAGTGATGTATATTATTTGAAACTTTTTGAATAACAAACAACACCAATAGCGAATTAATTCGATAAAACAACATAACTCTTTGTACTCAATAAATTCAAATTCAGGGTTTTTCTTTTCACCCAACTATTTGGTTTGATAAATTTATGTATCCTTGCCATATATCACAATTTACCAATGTCTCTCTCTGTGCTCAGTACATAATATTAGGATGAACGGATGAAATCTATTTTGTACATAAAAATACTATGAAAAAATAGTCGCACAAAATCACGGCATCGGACAATTTTTTTGGGTCCGATGGCAGAAAAAATCAGTGTGCGCCTTATCAATTCTTACCAAAATATTTTTGGTTAGTTGTGATACAAAAAAAATGTAATGGAGTTTATTTACAGTTTTCTTATCCAATTTACAGATTTTACATAGATTTAGAATTTAACTTAAATTAGAAACGGATGCAATTCAATAAAAATTAAATTGAAACCGCTTTAAAATTTAAATGCTTAGTTTTACCTAAAGTTAGACGCATTGCATTAAAATAGATGGCACCACAGCGTCCAATTCATTCTCAGTTTTGTTTACTTTTTTGCATTATGAGTTACATTAAAAACGTTGACAATTCATTTTGTCATATTCTCTCAGTGCTCGGACTTGTCTCTCTCTCTCTCTCTCGCTCTATCTCTCATGCTGTCACACAAAATTCAGCCATAAATTGTCAATTTCATTCTCACCACAAATACGAATATTCAAAAAGTACTATCCTTTCACCACACTGGTATTGGTGTTGAGAATGAGAACGAAAAGAGAAAGAAAAAAAATCGAGAAAGAGATTTATAAACTCTCGGTTCGGTTATAGAATGCCAAGGAATGAAATTGCTTTGCGAGAGAACGAGATAGAAGAAGAAAAGTGTGGCCAAGAACAAAATGAACAGACAGATGAATTAGAGTGTTACCGTATTTATAAGCAAGTTTTTATTGCAACGAATCTTGACTCTAATATTAATACGAGAAGAAGAAAAAAAAGAACACATTTGGCTGAAAGACAAGGCAAATTGTGCATTTTCATCGCAGGCAAACAGCAATAGCAACAGCATCACCATCATTATCGCAATACATTGAAATACTCACAAACCAATACACGGTCACGGTGTATAAAATAGCGACTGTGTTCAACCGTTCATGGCTCTCTCTCTCTCTCTGTGTGTGTATGCGAGATTTTTCTTTAGCGAAACAATACCGATTGACGTAAAAAATTAGTTTTTTGAATTCGTTTGGATTAGTAGTAAACTTTTGATCACACCGTTCGCTTGCGCACGCTGTCTCTCTGCCTATTCGTGATTTATTGTTTAAATAGTGTAAACGCATCCGAAAAACTCGAACAAAAACAACAATAAAGAACAAACAATTTTTTTTATTCGAACTTATGTCGATAGCCAAATAGAAACAACCAAAAAAATATAAAACAACAAACAATAAGTTAAAGAATAGTTTTTGAAACAGACAGAGAATTCAGATATACAGACGCTGATTTCGTTCTGTTATTGCACACAATTACCAACCAAAAACATCATTCGTACATTAACAGATCGAAATAAAGAACGGGGCAGACTCAATAATGATTACCAATAAAACAAAACCGAATTCCAATTTAGCTTAGTTTTTATTGAAATTTAACAAATCTAACAAATTGTAGGATATATTGTAAACACTAAAGAAAAATAAATCAAAATAATAACAATTTAATTTTCTCAAACGTAAAACGTTTCCAACACGTAATCAAGTCAAACCAAGTCGAAACTAAAAAGAATTAATTTAAAAAAACACAAAACAAAGTAAGAGAAAAAAAAAACAGAAATAGTTAACATTTGTCTCGTGTATCCGTCTAAAATTGTGAATGTGCGTGAATCTACCAAGGAATTGGAGAACAAAATTTCACACATACAAAACATAAAAACCATATAGAATTTTAAATAAACAATTCATAATTTAATGCTTAGGTGATAATTTCTGTAGTCGATTTTCGAAAATTACTTATTTAGTACACGTCGCAACGTCGGTAAACTGATACAATCAAATCATTTAATCAAAAAATAACAACAAATAAGTGTGTGTGTGTGTGTGTGTGCGCCAAGATCACAGACAACAATTTCATCTTAACAATATGTAAGCAAATTTTAGTGTTAATTTCGTAGTTGTCCCTTTCCATTTCATTTCGGGTGTTTCTCTTTTATCTCGATTTGCACAAATATGTACCGTGTGTATTATGTGGAGTTGAAATTTCTGATAAGCACTTCACGATTTTCCAACAACAAGCCATCGGAACAGTGCAAATAAATGACGAATTATTTTAATAGTTTTCTTTCTTTTTTCATACATTTTACGATGTATCGTTTGAAAACGAAACGTTTTGCATGAAATGCAATACGTATACCGACCGCAGCATTTTTATTGAACGAGTAAAAGTGAGTGAGAGAAAAAGAAAAATGCACACAGAGAGATAGCGAAAGAGTTGAAGAGAAAAAGAGATGAGAAGATTGGAGGTGCCTTTAGAAGAAAGCGTAAAATATAGTTCGATCAGTTGGTGAAACAAGTAGCATTGGATTTTATTTCAAATACAAGGCACTTTCAAGTGTAATGCTGCAATACGAGACGCACACCGATGACGTTGAGAGAAAAAAAAATGACACGCGAAACCCAGAATAGTTTTCATTCTTGCTTATATGATGAGATTTGCGAATGGCATGGCGACAAGTAGAAGAGGAAAAAAGACAGAACGACATTTATACATACAATTGACAATGTTTGAGATTTCTAGATCATGTAGTTTGTGTATGGAAAGAAATCCGTCTAATGTCAGTCTAAATAACCCGCAAAATTTGAAACGCCTTCAGTCAGCTCTCTCTCGCACTCGGCATGCTATGAAATTCAAGCTGAGATTTGACGAGAGATGGAAGGTCGTAAAATAATTTGTTTCAAGTACTTTTTCGTGTGATTAAAAAAAATAATGCGGTGCTCACGTTATCTCGCCCATTTCAAACGTTTATGAATATTATATATCCAATTGAATGGTTTTACTTCGTTTTCACACATCTTTTTTGCCCCATTGTCATCGCAATGTGTTGTCGTCTTTGTTCGTTCGTCTCTATTCGCAAACCAAATAAAATTCAAATCACTGTTGCATTAACATGATTTTCATTTTTAGCCATGGACCATGTACTGCACATGTGAACGAAGTGCAAATATTCCATTTATTCACGTTTTTTTTTTCTTTGTATATTTTGTCAATCGACACTGATCAACGATAATTCGAATTTTTCACAAAAAATAAAAACCATTGACGTATACGCTTAATTTCTCCAGCGTTCGCTTAGGATATTTTGTGTCATCGTTTGGCTCTAATTCAGTGCCTATTGCTTAGCCGATATTTCAATCGGTTTCACATATGTGATTTATTATTTTTTTCCATTGACTTTGCTGACTTCAATTCTCTTTTTGACATAAAGTCTCAAGTACACGTGTTACTCTGTCATAGGAACATACGAATACGTGGTGCAATTGTATTGGTACGTATATGAACACGTATATCAGACGATTGTACATTGGGTACACGTTGAAACGAGTTCTTTTTTTCTCTTTCTCTTTTATCTCTGTCACGTTCGTTCGATCTCTCTTTCACACATCTGTCCATACACCATATTTGCGATTCGGTATCATGTCATTCGGTGCGCGTTTGACGCATATATATATCTATCTACATATGTATGTCGCTTTGTGAAAAAGAAAAAGAAGAAAAAAGAACCGAATGACGTGTATGTATCGGTGTGTATGTCTATTGTCAGAGGAGTAGTAAGCACAGCCTTTGTTGCAGTCAAATAAAACCGTTGTTGTTGTTATTTGCGGCCGCTAACGCGTACATTTTCACTATTACAACGCGTATATTCTATTTCATAGTCTTTCCCACTCTGCTGTTAACCGCTGGTTGTTCTTCTAACTCTCTGTCTTTCTTTTTCGCTCATTTTCTTTCGACAACTGAATTCATTTTGTCAATATCGTTAGTGCAATTAAGGATAAGTTCTTGAATTGTTGTTTTGTTGTCGTACACTGTAGTGCTGTTCCCAAAAATATTGGTGCGTTTTACAATTCTTAATAGAAAAATAAAATAAAATTTAAAAATCTATGCAGCTAAAATTCAATTGGTGATTTTTTTTCTTAATTTCCAATCAAAGAAGTGAGTGGTGACAATTATCATTTTTTGTAAATTCGTTATGCCAACAACCATTGTAGTTCCTTTTCAATTATTAACAAAAAACCAATTGTTGATAGATATTATCCTGTCTTTTGTGTGACAAGCCAACAAGAACATTCATAGAAAGTCGAATGCGAATCGTAATCAGCTCACGTTCACCGAACAAATACACGTTCAAAATTTTGTCACGTTGTGCGAAAAATATACAGTTTTTTTAATGGTTAATTTTCAATAATTGAATGTGAGCATTTCAGTTTATAGCTCACGGTTTTGATGCTTCAAATCAACACACACATATCAAATGATTTATTAATCGTAATTTAAATTGTGCGTTTCTAATCGAAAATAAATCAAAACGTTTGCTAAAGTTGCGTTGTTTTTGTGCATTGAACAGCAAAAAATTGAGAGTGTGACCATTGATCGTGGATCAGTTTAAATTTCGTAAATAGAATTTGTATGGTGTGATTGTCCGACATATCAAAATTATAACATCGGTTAAATTGCATTTTTTACTAATAAACCATACATTGGATTTCATTGAAGATGATCATCTGTCGAAATTGTTTGTCATGCGAAGCAGACACACAGGAAGAAACAAACATAAAATAAAACGTATTGAACTGGAATCGTTTGCATTAGTACAATTGTTTGATTACAATGCCGTGGCTCATCTCCTGCATAAAAGATATATTATACTTATTGGGTGTCACGATATAGCGCTTTGCTGTGAAAACATAACCTAAAACGAATTATTTTACACGAACGCACAGCTTTTGTAGTGTCGGCTTACGTGTATGTTTGTGTGTGGCTGTGTGTGTGTGTGTGTGTACGTATGTTTGTGTCCATTCTATCATACTATTAAATTCATAAAAACGAAGAATGTTGACTTGGCAACTGATAATCGGTCTTATTCATCGTGGATAAACACCGCATATGTTTCACTACTCTTCTCTGTTGTTTTTTTTTTAGTGTGTCTTCTTCGTTTTCTCCATATTCTAATTATGGCGCACACCAAATATAACGATTGAGTTGTACGGAAGAGTTCAACAATATGATTGCGTAATACTAACTGCGATTTCCAACAAACACACACTCAAATACATGACGTTTTTTTCCCATTTTATCCATGTCATTACACCTATGGCCATTTCATTATCAATGAACAAAAAAAAATAGTGAACCGGTAAAAATCAAAATTATTATCTGTTTCGCTGAATGTGCTGATAGGAATTCGAGTGTAATTACGATTTGGGGAAAAGTTCCCCTCGTGACTACGAATCGAATGAGACTCTTTGTATTTCGAATTCGTGGAATTATTTAGACCGTAATCAAAACACGTTAATTTTCATTGAGTAGCCGTGCTCACTTAAACAAGAACAAAAAGTAAATACGGTGTCCACATTTAGCATTGCAAACGAATCGATGGCGCAAAAAAAAAATTATTATGATAATCAATTCGAACCTTATTCAGACCGAAGGAAATAATAACAACAAAAACGGTACACACGCATTTAGTACTGAAATGGATCTTTTTGGTGTTGAACTTGCATTTGCAATAGAATTCGTTGAAATGCTTACGCATTTTTGGCGTAATACAATGTTAAATGTGCGTAGCCAAGGCACATCGAACCAAATTCAATTACAAATTATCGCCATACAATTTCTTTGAGATGGGAAAATGAGTGTGTGTGTGGGTGTGTGCATTTTGCTCGATATCGCGGGAATCGAATCTGTGAATCGAAAAAGACAACAAAATGAACAAAAGAATGAATGTATTTTGGTAAATAACACGAAAGAGGCATACTCAATGGCATTAGACGTGAATATAATTATATTCCAAATAATTCAATGGCAATTCGATTGACGTAATATCAATTAATCTCGGCAAAATGCCACGCGATCATCCACGAAAATGAAACAAAAACAAAAATTTACCGATCGTGTCTATTACTTTCGATCTCGAAATCAAGTTACAACACAAATTAGCGAATATAAAGAAGAAGTAGTCGTCGATTTTCGTTTGATTTCCTTGTGTAATTTTCAAATAGCAAATGATATGTTGGACTCACGCAAAAATCACCGCGCACGCTCCTGCTCGACAGAGAGAAAATTTTGAAATTGAACTATTTTTTTAAACTGTCATCTTTTTCAATTGAAAGTAAATTTCAATTAATTATATTTTGTTTCTGAATGATTTTCTTCTCTTTTTTTGCAGAGCTACCGAACAACAGAAAACTAATTCAAAATGGAGGACGGCCATGCAAAAACCGTCGATGAGGTTGTAAATTATTTTGGAACTGATACAGAGCGCGGTTTATCATTGGATCAAATCAAGCGAAATCAAGAAAAATATGGACCAAATGGTATGTATATGTTACAATTATTAGTTAAACCATCTGTTGCTTGAGCAAACATAAACAAATACTTTTTTTTTTCTGTCACGCCATTTCAAGTAAACACAATGTCATTTTCCACTTGGATTTTCCATATAACCATATTAAAGCTCACTCACTCAACATAGCGACACGATGAAAATACTATGCATGTCGAAAATTAGAAATCGAAAAGATCAGAAAACACACACGAAATTTGTTGGCTTAAACATTCTGACGTCACAGATTCAGCAATGACGAAAGAAACGATCGAATGATTACATTATATGTTCAATTTCCATTGCAATAGCGTTGTTCGCTCATTTGATTTTTTTTTTGTTTTTAATTTTCAATTTCAATGCTCTTTGCCCAATTTTCAAACCAACAATTATAGCATGTACATTGAAAATCATATGATACAAACAGACGATTGTCTGTGCAATTTTTTTTTTATTTTTCTATATTTCGTTCCATTACGAGATGAGAGAGGGAGAGAGAGAGAGAGGGGGGGCGGAGAGGGAGAAGGCGAGAGAGGAATCCCGAAGAACTAATACGCTACAGCGTTAACGTCACAGATTCTGTCACTCACACACACCCACCAACCCTCTCTCTCTCTCTATGCAGCTCATGCAAATCGTATAGTGAATTTCATAAGAGAGAAAGAAAAAAAGCAACAATATGACGTAAATGTTTCTTAAATGATTTTTCAATTAGTTGTGCAGTTTAAGTGCTGATAGAAACTGATCAAGGAGCGATGCAGGTTTCAATGTCACATTCAAGCTCCATCTTTTACAATTTTTTTTCTCGAAAATGCATAAGAAAACTTTCTCATGCTCACCGTTGTTGACCTTGTCAACTCATTTAACTGTTGTTGTTGCTTTTTTACTTTTAGTAAACTTTTCGGCTTAACGCTGCTGCGATGGATGCAATGTTGTTGATATACACTGTACTCATTCGTAACGCCTGCTCTCGATTTATTTATCGTTTTGATAACAATGTTTTATCAAAACTGTGACCATTTTATTTGCATCGAATCGCGCCGTATGTTTAAATATAAAATGCATCACATCGATAGTCATTTCAATGAATATGCACGTATCCATTTTACAAGAACTTCGTACAATATTATTTAGTTGTTTATATCATTTTACATATAGTTTTCATTTCGTTCAAAGCACATTTTCCATTTTATATATATATAAATATGCATTTAGAATGCATATGGTAATAGTTCGGTATAATTTGATGTTGTCCATTAGTTCAGAGGTAGTTGTGTGTTAAATACACTTTGACACTTTCGTGTCAGAGTTGATAGACCAAATGAAGTTTAGCACCATCGACAAAAAAAAAAAATAAAAGCAACAACAACAATCGACAAAAACTCAACTGATTTGTGTGCCAACATGATCAAAGCCGAGTGAGGCGAAGGCTCATTCGTTGTCGTTGTCGATGCTACTGATGACATTCTGTTCCGCTCTGTAACTTAATTTATGCTGCACTTTGCCATAGATACCATAGTTTTTTTTTATTCATTTGTTTTTATTTTCATTCAGTTTGAAACTTCATTGATTACTCGCTGGCATTCTATCTATTTTTATATTTTGTGTACGAGTTTTTCGTCAATATAGTACAGTGACATAGAAATGCTATTGATAGATGCGCGCTGCATATATCATCATCGAAACCCCGTATACATGTAAATTGACATATTCGAATTCCTTTCTGTAGACCATATTTTTGGTTTTCAATTGAATTTCATCCAAGTTCAAAATTGACAAGTTTTTAATGGAAAATGGCACGCATTACAGTGAAAGGCGTAAGAGACAGGCTAAAGTGTTTCTACCATATTTCATGTTAAATTCAATTACCATGATCAAATTTGTTTGCAATATTTTGTAGTGTGTATTTTCAAGTTATTCATCAATTTTATTTTATTTTTTCAATCTCATTTCAGAGCTCCCTACTGAAGAGGGTAAGTAATCAAATCAATGGACATCCGATAAATAAAAGATAACAAATTTGACAAGATTTTGAGATACAAGTGTAATAAATGATTGACCATATATCCATTGTTTTAGATCAACTATTCGCATCTAATAGCAATCATTCCGAGGGAACACTATTTTTGAGACGACAAAATACAATTTCATTGTTAACCGTTTTATCGTTGTTTTTGATTTTACGAAAATTCACTTATCATCTTCAAAGTGATCTTTATCTTGCTGGCGAAAAAAGCTATCTCAAATATGTGTTGAATAAAAAAGAGCACACATCGATTCGATGCGAGTAAATAAAAGAGATTAGATTCCATAGACAATCACCACTTTCAATTGCAGAGATGAAAAAAAAAACCATAAAATTGAAACAAACAAAAACATCCTTACATTTACTTAACGATAGACAATTTAACCAATGTGTACCCTTTTCTACAGATTATGAGAAGCTCAAATGAAACCAGTCACATAGTCATGCCGCTTTTTGTGTGTGTGTCTCGTACGTTTTTTTTTTTTGAATGAATCAATTAAGATGAATTATTTTTTGTGGCAAACACAATATGCGGGCTGGATTTTAACATATAGATCATTTTGTGAATGATGTTCGCTTTAATTTATTTTCTCCAAACATGGATGCATTCATTTCCGTGTATCTCTTGTCTTACAGATTTGGATATTTGTACAGATATCGTACGATACGGCTATTATTTATATCAAAAGATAAACATTAAAACAACACAAGTTTTATAACGATAATAGTTGTTTAAATGCGCATTTTCTCTCTTTCTCTCTCATTTTTACATCAGGAAAAACCATTTGGCAATTAGTTTTAGAACAGTTCGATGATCTTTTGGTTAAAATTTTATTGTTGGCTGCTATTATTTCATTCGTAAGTTCATTGTTTGCTGGCATGTTGATATGATTTAATTGACGAAATTCGTTGAAATTTTTTGGTTCTGTACAGGTATTAGCTCTATTCGAAGAACACGAAGAAACATTCACAGCTTTTGTTGAACCTCTTGTTATTTTGTTAATTTTAATTGCAAATGCAATCGTTGGTGTTTGGCAGGTAAGCAAATATGCGATTACATAAGAAATTTGATACATGTCTTGCAAATTTTGTTGAATAAGCAATATTCATTATTTTATTTCTCTGTATCCCTCTTCGTTTTTGTTTTTGCTGTCTTCGTGTGGTGCACAATAGGAACGTAATGCTGAATCAGCTATTGAGGCGCTTAAAGAGTATGAACCAGAAATGGGCAAAGTGGTTCGGCAAGACAAAGCCGGCGTGCAAAAAGTTCGAGCCAAGGAAATTGTTCCTGGTGATATAGTTGAGATATCAGTTGGTGATAAAATTCCAGCTGATATTCGTCTCATCAAAATTTACTCAACCACCATTCGTATTGATCAATCAATTTTGACCGGTGAATCAGTGTCCGTGATCAAGCACACCGATTGTATTCCAGATCCACGTGCCGTCAATCAAGACAAGAAAAACATTCTATTCTCTGGTACAAATGTAGCATCCGGTAAAGCTCGTGGTATTGTTATTGGAACTGGTTTGTGCACTGCCATCGGTAAAATCCGTACTGAAATGTCGGAAACTGAAGAGGTTAAGACTCCATTGCAACAAAAATTGGACGAATTCGGTGAACAATTGTCAAAGGTTATCTCAGTTATTTGCGTTGCTGTCTGGGCCATTAACATTGGTCACTTTAACGATCCAGCTCACGGTGGTTCATGGATCAAGGGCGCTATTTACTATTTCAAAATTGCTGTTGCATTGGCTGTGGCTGCCATTCCAGAAGGTTTACCAGCTGTTATTACCACTTGTTTGGCATTGGGTACACGTCGTATGGCCAAAAAGAATGCCATTGTTCGTTCACTTCCATCCGTCGAAACATTGGGTTGCACATCGGTTATTTGCTCCGATAAGACTGGTACACTTACCACGAATCAAATGTCCGTTTCACGTTTGTTCGTTTTTGATAAAGTTGAAGGCAGTGAAAGTAGCTTCCTTGAATTCGAATTGACTGGCTCAACCTATGAGCCAATTGGTGATTTGTACTTAAAAGGATCGAAAGTAAAGGCATCTGAATTTGATGGTTTACAAGAAATTGCCACCGTTTGTGTGATGTGCAACGATTCAGCCATTGATTTCAATGAATTTAAACAAGTGTTCGAAAAGGTCGGCGAAGCCACTGAAACTGCATTGATTGTATTGGCCGAAAAACTAAATCCATTCAATGTTAACAAGAGCGGTTTGGATCGTCGTTCGTCTGCAATTGCTGTTCGTCAAGAAATTGAAACCAAATGGAAGAAAGAATTCACATTGGAATTCTCACGTGATCGTAAATCAATGTCAACATACTGTATACCAACAAAACCATCACGTCTTGGAACTGGTCCAAAATTGTTCGTCAAGGGTGCACCAGAAGGTGTTTTGGAACGTTGTACACATGCTCGTGTTGGTACCACCAAGGTTCCATTGAACAGCACACTCAAATCACGTATCTTGTCACTCACTGCTCAATACGGTACTGGTCGCGATACATTGCGTTGCTTGGCTTTGGCCACCGCTGACAATCCACAAAGTCCAGACACCATGGACTTGGGAGACTCAAACAAATTCTACCAATATGAAAACAACCTTACATTCGTCGGTGTTGTCGGCATGTTGGATCCACCACGTAAAGAAGGTAAATTTATTGAAAAAAAAAAAAAAAAAACGCGCGATAATTACTGAATAAAAAACTGATCCAATTTATTAATGAAAAATATCATTTTTCGATTTCAGTTTTCGACTCAATTGTTCGCTGCCGTGCAGCTGGTATTCGTGTCATTGTCATTACTGGTGACAACAAGGCCACCGCTGAAGCTATCTGCCGTCGTATTGGTGTATTCACTGAAGACGAAGATACCACTGGTAAATCATATTCTGGTCGTGAATTCGATGACTTGCCACTTAGCGAACAAAAGGCCGCCTGTGCACGTGCCCGTCTCTTCTCACGTGTCGAACCTTCACACAAATCGAAGATTGTTGAATTTTTGCAAGGCATGAACGAAATCTCTGCTATGACTGGTGATGGTGTCAATGACGCTCCTGCCTTGAAAAAAGCCGAAATTGGTATTGCTATGGGATCAGGTACTGCTGTCGCTAAATCAGCCGCCGAAATGGTGTTGGCTGATGATAACTTCTCATCTATTGTATCTGCTGTTGAAGAAGGTCGTGCCATTTACAATAACATGAAACGTAAGTATAGGAGAAAAAAAAATACAAAAATTACTCTTGCGCGCAAATAAATAATTTCTTTAAAAAAAATGCTCAACCAAAATCATAAATTCCATTACAGAATTTATTCGTTACTTGATCTCATCGAACATTGGTGAAGTTGTATCAATTTTCTTAACTGCCGCTCTTGGATTGCCAGAAGCTTTGATTCCAGTACAATTGTTGTGGGTCAATTTGGTCACTGACGGTTTGCCAGCTACTGCATTGGGTTTCAATCCACCAGATTTGGACATTATGCAAAAACCACCACGTAAAGCCGATGAAGGTCTTATCTCAGGATGGTTGTTCTTCCGTTATATGGCTATTGGTGGCTATGTCGGTGCAGCCACTGTTGGTGCTGCCTCTTGGTGGTTCTTGTTCTCTGAGAATGGTCCACAAATGACATACTGGCAATTGACACATCACTTGTCGTGCATTGGTGGCGGTGACGAATTCCGTGGTATGGATTGCAAAATCTTCAGCGATCCACATCCAATGACCATGGCCTTGTCTGTATTGGTAACAATTGAAATGTTGAACGCAATGAACAGGTAATTAAACGCCGAAACATCAACCATCTGATGGCAAACCATTCTCTTCCATACAACAAAAATATAAATTTACTAACCTGACGAGAAACGACTTGGAATTTGAAAAAAAAAAAAAAATTGATAAACATTTACTTTTTATTCTAGCTTGTCTGAAAATCAATCACTTATCACAATGCCACCATGGCAAAACATGTGGCTCATCGGTTCAATGGCACTCTCATTCACTCTTCACTTTGTGATCCTTCACGTCGAAGTCCTTTCAGTGAGTTTTTATTGTTGTTGTTTGATTCTTGCCTCATGTCGAATTCATCTGGTCTTTTTTTCATCACATTTTTCGCTTCATCAATTTTTTCTTTTTTAAAATTATAATTTCCTTTATCTCTTCACACAGACCGTCTTCCAAGTGACACCACTTACCGGTGATGAATGGGTGACTGTAATGAAATTCTCGATTCCAGTCGTTCTCCTCGATGAAGTCTTGAAGTTCGCAGCACGGAAAATTTCAGACGGTACGAATCCATTGTTTGGTTTACAGTGGATAGTTTTAATGTGGGCAGTGTTTTTTGGTTTGATTATTTATGGCCCAATTTAATTTCTCTACTTTAAAAACAAATCACCTTAAAAACAAAGCAAAAAAAAAGTAATCGAAACCACAACACAACTGGTTGAGATAGCAATCAAAACAAACCGACCTATTAATTAATTTACTGATTAAGATTAACAAAATCACAACAAGAATCGAATACATAAACAAACATTGTGTACACACAAAAAAAAGTATGAAAAAAACCCAACAACATCAGAAGCGAGCAAGAAATTGGATGAAAATCCAACCGAATGGCTCATAATACGGTTTTCTTTTGTTAAAATAGCTCATTTAAACAACAACAACAAATAATTATTTATACAACATTATTATTATATGTGTTAATATTAATAATAATTAATATAATTTGCATTAATTTAACGACTACAATTTAGCGCGCGCCTTTAACATTAGTTTATGCGCATCAATGATACAAACTCTAAACGAATGATCAACTCTGCCAAAATGAATGGCCCACGCACACGAGCGATATATACATTAAAATTAATCCACCAATTGAATGAATTGAGTAAACTATTTAATTTAATATATGAGTCCAGTTGCAATATGAGTAATTGAATGTTCGATTTGACCGGGGAAATGTGTTGTGGATAAAAGACAGAGTGTGATGTAAAAATTCATATTTAGCAAAATTGATCATTCGGCGAACATAAATCGAATACGACAACATTTCGAGTAGATGGGCACTGATTGCGCAACCGAGACAAATCCTTCTTAATCAGACTGTACAATTTATTTGCCAAAACCATTTTAAACGATTCTCTTCTATTTAGAGTTCTGTCTCGGTTCCAGGCTGTCGATATAAAAGCTTTGAAATGCTGTAAATTTCGATTTTAGTTCGAAAAGTCGGTTGAAATAATTTTTTTTTTCTTCAGAGAATGTTTTCCAAATGAGAATAAGAAAACACAAATTTTTTACGCAATAACCTTAGTTTTTTTTCTTGTTCTATATTTTGTTTGTTCGTTTGTTTGTTTGTCTTCTAACCCGAATTTCCGAGCGTTTTGTGTTAAACTTTCCAAATTTAATTATTTTATTTTTTTACTTTCCTCACCTTTACAATCTCTTTTTGTTTTGTGTCAATGAAGAAATAGTCTGTAAAAAATTTTTTTACACTTTGTGTGTGTACTCTTTTGTTTGTCATTTAGTTAAATACTAGATTGATACTTTGGTTTTGTCTTGTCAATGGAAAAAAAAAGTTATGAAAGAAAAGAAATATCATCTGAGAAAATGCATTTAAAAACAAAGCATAAACACGCATAGACACATATTCATTCATTGCATTCAAACGTCATTTTTACGATCCTCATTCGGAATTTAGCGACTTAGAAAAAAAAACTAGTTAATCTTTTACATCTACTATTGTTACGATACATATGAGACGTAGAAAGAATGAACAGTTGAGCACATAAATAAAGATACGCAGTCACGCCGCTGTGCATCAAGATTAATTTTATTTTTCGTTCTTCGCATAGAGAAAATGAAACCAATACTTTTCCAAGAAATGAATAAGATGAACAAAATACACAGAGAAAGGGAAAATAAATAAGTTTTTCTCTAATGTATAAGACCTCATATTTATTAAAATGTATTTATATTATCCATTCTTTTTGAAGAGCGACTAGAAAAAAGACTAAACCCCAATGTTCGAAATTTTTGAAGATAGAAACATTCTTTTAGACCAGAGAAAAACACTCTTCTTTTGAAATTTATGCATTTTTTCGTGTAGATGAACCATTTTGAAAATCCTTTTCTTTTCGTGAAAACTCAATTGCAATTCCATTTTGCAATAAATGAGTTGATTTTTTCCACTTTGTTTTCGGGTTTCCTTAGATTAGTGATTTTTTTTTTCGCTTTATATACATTTTTGTTTCGATGTAAATAATAATATTCAAGAAATGAATTTTAGGTTTTGTCCTTATTATAACATCGACTGAATAGGGAAGAATATGATGAGGATATGATGTGCGCACTTTTCATAGGGTGTATTTTTTGTGGGGAACACATTTGTTTTGCGAATAAAAATTATTTTCTTTAATAAAATAGAGGTTGGTAGTGAAACGATTGAAGAATTGAAAAAAAAAAACAATTTTTTTCTCTCGAAAAGTATTATTTTGCGAAATTAAAATGCGATAGATAGGAAATTAAATGAGAAAATTTCAAATCAAAATTGATACAAAATAAAAATGAAGTTTTTGATAGAAATACTTGGCTTGACAATCGGTTCAAATCAAAAAGTATCATGATATTTTATACAATTGACCATGATCCAATGGGTTTTGATAATGTTCGTTGATATTACAGTATACGGTAGTCATCAAAGTCAAGTGTATATCAGCCCATTTGATGAGTTATATCAATCAGTCAATCCAGTTCAATCAATCGATTTGCCAAATATATACCGAATTTTTTGTTGTTGTTACTTTTTCGATGTTCGAACACATACACACTTCATTGAAAATGAGCACTTCTTAGGAAAATTGTAGAAATGAACGAAAAGTGCCTGCCAGTTAATCTAATGTTAAAAGACAAGTTTTGAACATTTAGTTAGACATCGCACACAGATCACGGATAGGGATTATTTTCGAGTGTGCTTCGCAGCACCAAATACTGTTTCCAAATACATCGCATCTAACAGACAGAGCTCCTCAGCTCCGGATTGTGTAGTTGTCAAACGATAGAAGTCATCAATTGAGCAATTTACACACTTTCACATAACGATTTACTACTTTCGCGCAATAAAATAGGTAAATCCACGAATAGAACATAGTAGAACATTGAAGATAAAACCAAATCTAAAGACTCTTCTTCTTCTTCATTTTTTTTTTTTTTTGTTAATTTAATATTTTCGAGGAGTATAAATAGCCTAATATTGAGGCGAAATTAGGCCAAAAGCAACCTTAAGTAATATGAATAATCGGTTGAATTTCATGATGTTGTTAGTTCAATTTTTGAACATCTGCAAAAGTGCAGCCGGACAAGAAAAAAAGACAAAAACGATGAATCAGTAAAATAACTATTAAGTTAATACGAAAGACAACAAAAACAAGAGAAAAAAAGTTAAACGAAAGGTTTAAAATAGTTCATGATTTGTAAATATGAGAAAACAAAAGTGACAAAAAAAAACAAATTTAAAGTTTTATTATTAAGAGAAATATTTCAAGTAAAAAGACGTTTCGAACAATATATATAAAAAAAATATGATATTTTGTAATTATTGATTTTTGATGGAAGATTTTTTTTTTGATTGGAAAGAATGGCGTCGTTTCTTTTTTGAGTTTAGATTTTCATTTAGGCAAGACATCAAGGAAAATATGTATATCGGTAATGCGTTTTAAAGTCAGAAAACAAAAAATAAATCATCGAATGCACACAAAATCACACAATTTCAAAATAAGCAAAAAACCACCTTGCATCAAGAATTCCCACTTTAACATTCCACATACACACACACACACAAACCAACCTTTATGAACAAAAAAACCATACCCAAGTTCATCAATCGTCTTCGAAATCGGCCATGTAACGCCGTCACAGTCATCTCAGCAAACATATCTGAGTGTCGATACAATGCAGATTTGTGATGTTTTTTTAGTGCTCTTAATATATTTGTGTTTATTTTAGCCAAAAAAAAACTGGTTGCTTGCTATTTGTACGTAAATTTAAAACTTAGAACCAAAATTATGTCAACTGTGATTTAATTTTTCTGTTCCAAAAACCAAACAAATATCATAATAATAACAATGTGTCATGTGGTTCTGTTTTACCCGTAAGTATTTTTTATACTAAAAATCTGCAATATTATGTAGTTGTTCATAGACTTTTTTAGCATTCACACCAAAAAAAAAACATGTACGACTTGGTTGAATCTGCGCGAAGTTGAAGCTGCTTCAGTTGTGCCACCACACGCAAATATTACACACAATGCTCCAAATCCTTTGTCTAACGGCCTATTTTTTTATATATATATATTTATATTTGTGTGTAAACATTTATGAAACCGTGTTTAGATTGAGATTTTGTGTGGATAATATCCTTCACCAACTAACCAAACAATGAGCCTCAACACCCAAGTAGTTTGAACAAAATAAATGTAATATTTACCCTATTTTTAAAAATTTATATTCCAGAATTGAAATCTATTCGATTTACTGTTGATTTCCTTGTTCGAATCGCAAGGATCAACAGCCAATCGAATATTTCGTTATATTTAATAATTTCCTTGTATTTTTCTAATAATTTTATTTTTTCTCCATTTTTTTTTCATTATCCCTCTCCATCCTCCCGTTAAATTGGTTTGCCACCAAACAGTAAAGCCAGGATTCCATTAAAGTGTGCCAAAAAAAAACACATAATAAAGAAAAAACCATAATGAGAACTAAATAATTTTTTTTAAAATAAACCAAATGATTTGAATGAATTGAGTTCATCAAAGAGGAAATCAAGTATATGAATAAAATCAATAAAAAAAAAACAAATTACGAAAAAAAATTAAAAAAAAAGAAATGGTGGCTTTTGCGAAGAAAAAAATACATAATTGAATCAATCCAAATAGAGGCACATGAGACGTTTTGAGGAGAGAGAGAATGAAGTTTTAGTATCGTAGTATCATTTTAAAGTCTAGATTAATATCAAACCGACAGACAGACATAACCACACACCCACATATACGCATATACCCCCCACAACATGCAACATTATCAATTTGCCCTAGAAGAATTTCGCATGAACATCAAACAATTGATTGAAATTACCTTCATTCAACCATGCACGATCTATGATCCACGAACGCGAATCAAAATATCTTATTTTAAAGGAAAATCTGAATTATTTGAAGACACAAACATAAACACACAACCTTGTACACATGTATATGCACAAAGCACACACACACACAAAAAAAATACCATCAACAACACCTGCAAACAACAACATCAACCCTGCATTCATGTGCACGAAACAAAATTTCGCTCGAAACCAAAACACCAATCGATCGATCCAATTCTTTTTCACATCCATACACAGGAATTTCAAGGGAATCATGATACAGAGAGTGTAAATAGAGTGTAGGTAAATAATAAAAATGAAATTGTAAAAAAAGCAACAACAATCTGTTATGACATCAATTCTCATTACGCATCTGTGCATACACCAAAAACGAATTCATTCAAGACGAAATAAGACCGCCACACAATACTTCATACATACTTTGTACATACGATCAGGAGTTCGTTGTGTTTTTTAAAGGGATTTTTTTTTGTTAAAAAGACCTCAATTTTTGAGAAGAAAATCCATTTATCGAATCGCGTTAGACTTATCAGTAGCCATGATTTTATTGATCAATCGAATATTATGCACAAATCAAAGTTTTCCCTTTTCCTCCTTTTCAACAACAACAAAAAATTGTTTTTTTTTTTGTTTCATTTTGCAATTTTGACGTGTTCCTTTGTGGATTTTTTTTAATTTTTGGAATTGATGATGCGCAGACAAGTTACAACTATGTTATTATGTACATTTATAATTTATTTAAAGCGATTAATGGAAGAAAATAAAAAAAAGTTAAATAATAAAAGTGAAACCGACAATTCTAAGACAATTAGATTATTTAATTAAAAAAAAACCACATGAATTGTATATTGTAGTTTGTAATGCCTTGATTTTAAATGAACCCTCCCCATGCCCACAAAAAAAAACAATGCTTGAAAAAAATACGTTTGCTTTACCGAACTACCATCGCACACCAATCCTTGGAATATGCAATCCAGAACCTGTGGAACATCGGACAGACACTTAAGTGCTTGATCTTTTCAACATACATTGAATCTGTAGAAAAACCTTCTTTCTTCTTCATTGCCACATCATTTTGCACTTGTTATTCCCTTGCACAAACACACAGAGAGTGTGTCACATACACACGTAATGAAATACGCTTTTTTTTATAAAACAAGAATGTCAGAGCTAATTTCCAAATTGTTTACAAATACCACTAATGATGGAGATCGCAATGCTGAGCAATGCCCATTCACCTGCATCTATAAATTTGAATGCAGTTTTTTTTCTCGTAGTGTTGAACATGTATCGTTTATTCGAAAACTAGAAACCAAAAACGAATGCCCATAGACAAAGAGTGAGTTGTTTTAGCATGTTATATACTTTTTCATTCATAATTCTTCTTTTGGTATGATCTTCAAATGACCGATTATTTGTTTAAATACATTTTAATTATTTCAGAAGAAAAAAAAAAAACAATATTTTTTCACATTTCTAATGAATGTCAATGTTTTTTGGAAATTAAATGATTTCTTTTTCGTTTCTTTTTATTTCGTTTTTTTCTCTCTTCTGTTCCGTCATCGTCTCAACGACACCATTCAAACAATCGAAACAATCAATATCTTCACACACAAATTACAAAATGCAAACAGTGAATGAAGTTGTCGTCGACAAGTGGAATTATTAAGTTTCGGTTCGATCAACCAAATAAACAACATGCAACACAACAACAAAACACCAAAAAATGAAAAAATAAACACAAAATTCTAATGCAGATTATAAAATTTACTTTTTGAGATGTAGTGTAAAATGTAAAACAACGAATTTAAGAACAAAAAAAAACTTAACAACTTACACGAAGTATTGAATAAACAGAACCAAAAAAAAACAATGACTAAATAAGCAAAACACTCACCAGAAAATTAAAGAAAGTTATTTAAATTTATATTTAAACGAAACAAAAAAGAAAAAAAGGAATAAAAATCGCTGAATCGCCGGAATTACGTGCAAAATTCGATGTGTGCCAAAATTAAATTGTCAGAGAGAAATTACGCCGAGACTCAGAGATTTCCAATTGGCATAAAAAACACAGAGATACAACACGAAAAGAATAAACCACCAACACTGAATCTAGCATAGAAATCATATTGTACAATCATTTCTAAGTCGTCAAAATTCGGGATCGGTAAAGCCACAAAAAAACTTATTTCCATATTTTTGTTACTTTTCGGACAAATTAATTTGTTAAACAAAAAAAATCGATTCCCATATGTTTCTGAAAACGTCTTATTGTTTTGTTATAATTATTCTAATTACATTTTAATACCTCTGCGTTGAATACACACCAAAAGTCTGTTTTTCACTTACACAAAAACCGTTGACCAAAAAAAAAATCATTTCTTTTTCTCTCGTTCCGATTCAAATTCTCACCGTTATGAAATCAACACAAGAGGTAATCATTATTTATAATCGCATTGTCGATTCAGGTATTTCATTTTCTTTTGCACCCAAAAAAACCAGCATATTTAACTTAATGATTGAAGAAAATTGAACAACTACAAAAAAATAAATAAATATACAATTTAACGAAGACAATACACCAAATTCTGATGGACAATCTCATAAAAAAATCATCCATCTCGTTTAGATTTTTAGTGTGTTTTATTTTTAGTGTTATTTTCAATCAGACCATTTTATCGACCATTTTTAATTACAATTTTAGTATGAGAGTATGTTTTTTTTGACTTCTGCAAATGATTTTTAGAATTTTATGTATAAGAGAGTAAATTGGTTGTATGCGAACGAAACACATTGCTGCAAACTTATACGTACGATTGACGGCTAACCGACATTTTTGAACGTACTATTTCGATTTTTGTGGACATTCTATGTGTACATTTAAATTTGAATAAAAATGAACTTTTGAGCAGAACAAACAACATTGTTTTTCTTATTTTTTGTCATTTTTTTGGGAATTTTGTTCAATTTGACCTCAAGTACTGCGATGTAAATAAAATTCTCATCACCTTGCAGAGATTTTGAAAAAGTCGATCTTCTTTCTCCTTTCACATTGTTTTTCGATGACAGATTTGTATAGCTAACAAACAAACCATTTCCAGATGGCAAACACGATCCTTGTCTCCTGATCGTACCAGGTATTTTCTAACGTTTTTAGGTGTTTCAAAGAAATTTGAGTAAAAAAAACATGTTTTTAGAAATTATTCTTTTTTCCCTTTTATTCGACTAAAAATAGAATCTCTAAACGTTTAGGCTAATTCGGTATAAAATATTATTATTCCAGTGTACTTCATTTTGTTGCAAGATTTGTGTGTGTATGTGTTTTATGTGTGTGTACTTTTATCTCATTACATTTTTTTTCTTCTGAATACCATAGCGTAAATTAATTAAGGAAAAAAAAGATTCAAAATAAGTTTGTATAAATTTGGAGCATTTGTGTTAACAAAATCAACAGGGTGTTTCTTAGAAACCGCCTCCATATGAAGCATCATCTTGTTCAGCTAACACGAAAAATATGAAAATGGTTGCGAAAATCACCAAATTTCCCCCAAGCGTTAGATATGCGGCTGTAAGATGAATCTGCGAATTCAAACAATTTGCATGGTTTAGTTTATAAAAAAAATATGCTATCACAATTTTGGTGATTCGAAACATACAATTTGTGAACGCGCTAGTACAAGTGGTAATGCGAATGCACTGATAACAAATCCCATTGTGACGAAAATCGACACTTCATGACAGCCGGTACCACCAGCCGCATATGAGTTTTGTGTATAGCGTCGCGCCATAAATGTCGGAAGTACCGAAAATATATAAAATAATACTACTATCAAAGGCCACCAATTGCTGAAACCAAAAAAGGAAAATCACAATGAATAATTTGATGAAACATCAAATGGTAAGTGTAACACATACTTGAAGGCAGGAAGGGCACAAGCCAATATCAGCATTGTTATCCCAATTGAACCGGCCAGTGCCAGCAAAATAAGACTGAGGAAGAAACATAAACAAACACATTATAAAACGATTAATTTTTTCACCACTTTAAATGAAATCGAATATTTTTCGTGTTGGCATTTGAATTTTTTTCTACTACTTACGCTATTTCATTATCAAATTGATGATTCGCACACAGAGCACATAATTTCAATTGATATTGTTGTTTACATACACCGAAAAGTATCAATGTAATTTGTGAGTCATCGTCATGAATGTCGATTCATTTTAATGGATAAAAAAACAGTAAAAATTTTTGAACATTTAGTTACAAAGTTTATTGATATTAAATGGATTTTAAATGAAAATTATTTGAAGAAATTTTTCCGATTTTTTTTTACCTTTTAGTCCAGCCATCGCAATGTCGCTTTGTTGTGCACTTAATAATAAAACGTAAGTATGAACTTAGAAATGTCGCTTCACAAATGTCATATTGAATTAGTGCTGCCACATAGCGAATAAAAAATTAATTATTACTCATTTTATTCCCAATTAACATCACGTTCGCCAATAATACGAATACGTTGGAGATTTTTTTTTCATTCAAATAACTGAGAGCATACTCTGATCTGATAGATCTGGAAAGATTCAATTTCTATCGAACATGTTGCGATATAGATGGGCTAAACTTCATTTTACGTAATAAAAAATTGAAAAAACTCAAGTTCGAAAATTGTTGAACGAATTAACTGAATTAGAACAGATCATTATAAAATGATTATATATATTCAGAATTAATGAATTAAAAACCAACACACCAATTACTGATCAAGAATTTCACGAAAAATTTGATTTTTAATCAAAAACTGTGAATGCGTCCATCCTTATTTGCGTCCATCCGCACTTGTTGAGTACAAAATTTCGAAAAACTTGAAAAAAATAAAATTCTTAAAATTATTTTTGATAAATCTTTTTGTGATGTGTGGATAAATAGTTACCAAATAAATTGACAAAAAAATCACAAAGAAATCTATGCTTTTTAAATAAGATTTTTGGAAAAAGGTTATTGCGTCTATCCTTTTTTCGCGGAGTGTATATAATATAAAATATTATTATTTTTATTTTCATTTTAGGTTCTTCACATTTTTATGATTCAATGGCGGAACATGATAAAAACGAATTTATTACGAAAGAGACAACCGCATCCATGAGTGATAAATGCCCTTTTGTGAATAGTATATTTTTGTACAATAGTTTTGAACTGAATAACAGACCATACATTGATACAGGTGGTTAGCGTGCCAGGTTTGTGAGCGTGAGGACACGAGTTCGATTCCCGGTCAAATTTGGTCCGGTATTTTTCCACCGTGATTCGCTCAGGAATTATCAGTGGTTTTATGCGGAATAGATTTGGCCGGGTTTCGGGCTAGTGGAGTGCTTCGGAGGGCACTTAAAGCCGTTGGTCCCGTGTGTGTGCACAACGAATAATGGGTTCAGCATAGACACACGTAAAATGGAGTGCCTTTACGTTAGGTTGGTGTCTTGGATATGTCAAATATCCAATACGTCAACCGTAAAAAGGTAGTGCGACATCTCTGGTGAATATACCGGTAAACCAGCGATATGTGCATTCCTCCATTGAAATAAGAAGAGCTCAACGCCATCTAGGAATGAATGGAATACTTGTGACTGTCACGACAATTGACTTGAGAAGAAAGCCCTGGTCACTGGCCCTGTACGGAGGCTAGTAACATGGCTGCTATAAAGTGGGCCACACCGTGGGAAGCATTCTCCAAGCAATCGAGTGACAGCACAAGTCGGGTCGTCATGCAATAAGTTAAGAAACTTGAGCATCGAAGTGAATAACTCCCCGTTTAATCCAATAATCCAATAATCCAAATACATTGATACATTTAAATGTACATTTCCAAATGAAAACCTTATTCATTTAATTTTATTCTGATTTTATTTACTCTAAATTATATTTTCATTCGATTATCTGTTTTCCAGTGTCTGCTGTAGCTATGACAGCAGCTTGTTCTGCCATTTTCACTGCATAGTACATGCCACTAACACCAATATCATTCGGGCAAACCATTAATTGCAATGTCAGATCTTGTCTCGATCTAAGAATTTTATTTAATTCCATGGATGTTTGTAAGTCCTTATTTAATTATCCGCTGTGGACACTGCGAAATGAATTTTCACTCATGCTTCGTAAGCTTTGATCGATAAACGTAATCAGTCCAAGTTCATCGGTCTGAATGCACAATTTTTTAAACGAATCTTTTGGAATTTGTTCCATTGCGGCATATAGTTTTGCATGGTGCAATGCTTGCCGTCGCTCAACACTTCCTTGCAAATTCCTATAGAGAATACATTGTGTACAAATTTAGAACATTTTTTAATATACAAAAATTGGAAGTAACTCATGCAGCTTTCAAGAACTTACAATTTATGATCCGGACCAAAATAGACGGAATATCCCGATTTGGCATCAAGTTTACGCGGATGATGATATCCACTTATAAATACACACACATATCCATCGAATCGCTGCAAAAATTCGTGTTCACCATACTTAACGTGTTTATAAGTGGAGATGACTGTAAATAATTTTCAACTTTTAGTTGTCTGACACAATCGATATGTGGATATGGCTGGAGATTGCGTCTTCGGAGACCCAATTTTGGTTTGTAAGATCGCAAAAATAATAATCATAACAACCGAATTACTGTTACTGGCACAATAGTTAATACATACTTCATCATTTTCTCCATCGTTGGAACGACTGCAAAAGACAGCTTTTTGATTCAGGCTTATGCTTAGCACCGGTCTATGATTTATTGCTTGGATTTTCGGGAGCGCAGACCTAGAAATAAAAAAATGATTTTTTATGTATAACTTAATAAAATTTTCACTCGAGAATTTATTGAATATTTAATTGATTACAATTTATTCAGCGTTGAAAACAATCGTCTACAAACATTCATGTTCATTTTTATTTTAAATTAAATAGAATTCAGAATATCACGATGTTTTTTTATTACAATGATCTTCATGTGAGTTTAAATTGATGTGTCATTTGTGAGGTTATGTTCAGTGGTGTTTAAATGACAATGCTTTGACATATATGCACAGTGCACACAGTCAATTCAAAAAAAAAAAAATGATTCGTTACATATCGCTGACTAGCATTTTGATTTATTTCAACAAAGTTTTGTTTTTTTTAATAGATTAATAGATTTACTGAAACTCATATAACTACCATAGAAAATATTTGCTGCATTTGTTATCATTATCAAATCGAAAAGTCTCTATTTTCACGATAGT